>NW_026884056.1:0-53573 GCF_032173495.1 Musca vetustissima
TCACACCCAGTTCTAACATTCTGTCTAGTTCTGCGTATATAAGCTTTTCAATTGCCGGAGAAACAGGAAAGTGCCTCTGTTTAACCGGTTTAGCCGTACCAGTATCGATTGAATGCTGAAGAACATGGGTCCTTCCAAGTCCTTGCTTGGAAAAAGAAGGAAACATACTAATAACCTTGTTCAGATGTCGCCTTTGAAAATCGGTTAATTGTATTTGAGGAGCTATTTCAGATACCCATGACATATTATCGGATATGTTATCTTTCGTAAGAAGTCCAGCAGGCAAGAGGTCAAACAAATTCCAAAAGTCCACACCTAGATACAAATCCCTATCAAGGCTAGGAATAATAAAAATGGATATATCTTTTTCAAGACCCTTAAACGAAATTTTGGTATCAACATATCCTACAACGTCTTGACTATTCCCATCAGCTGTTCTCACGACAGAATTCAACTTTTTATATGGCCTACCTGAATCTATATAGTCCGCCTGACGTCAGATGTATTATCGAGGACAGAACAGACAAACTTTTTCTTACAGTTCCTAACTTTTCTCCAATAGTTACGAATCCTATCAGCTGACCTGGATGGTTTTATTTTAGGCTCCTCATTGAATATTCTGTCTCTAGCTTCCTTATACTCTTTTATGCGCACATGCAACGGTTTCAATATATATGAATTATTTTTGACACTATTTGTTTTATCCACCTTTTGACTATTTAATAAATTATTGGAAATTTCCTTAACTCTGTCTCTGTTCAAAATTTTTATTCCGCATCCTTTTTTATCATCTTGACTGCACTCATTAGTGCAATCCGATCCTAGTTTTTTGGATTACACTTCTTGCAGTTTGGCTTGTACGTGTCCGGAGTGCCACAACCGTAGCAAAACACGGTTCTATTGGCCAAACATTCCTGGTAACGATGACCGGATTGACGACAATTCCAACAAATGAATCCTATTGCCGCAATTTGATCATTTGGATCTGTCAACGACTCTACTTCATTATCCAAAACAACTTCATCTAACTCAGACACTCGCTTGGATATCATATTAGGCTTAGAGAAACCTATCCCATGTTTTCGTCGAACATCTTGCATAAAAAATTCTCTTCGTCTGCAAATATCCCTCAATTCTTGCAAGGATGAAATCTTCAGGTTGAGGATCTCATGCTGTATTTCCGGCAATAAATTACGTCTAAGTATTTCAACCAATAAGCTACCGGAAAGAGGTTCCTTCAATCTATCTGTCAGCTCTACCACTGACTCGTAAAAATTATCAAAGCTTTCGCCCTGCTTCTGCTTCCTATCTCTTATTAGCTCTCTGATGTCTACATCTGACCTTGAGTCGCTATACTGTTGCCTCATAGCCTTACATAACCCATTCCAACACACTGAATCTACTGACCGATGATACCGCCAGAACCAGTCCGCAGCTTTTCCTTCGAATAGGGAACTGGCATTTCGGCATAATAGATCGAAATCACCTTGAAGTGTTTGTGAAGTTAATGCTTCAATACGATATATAAAATTTTCCACTGATATACTATTTAAGCTACCAGAAAATTTGATTCTCCAATTGGAAATTATGTGCAACACCTTATCAGGTCTGGAGGTCAAATCGGAAGAAGAAGAGTTATTGGAAGTGTGAGGACCTGATCTACTTGCATTCAGTTGGGCAGGATTTTGGCTCTGGGAGTTATTAAGGGAAATTCCAAACATTTCTCTAAATGTTCGCTCTTCCACAGCAGGTAGGGTGTGCATTTGTCGTGGTGAAGTATTTTGTATAGATGGCTGAACAGGTGTTGGAGAAGTAGATTGACCATTTAAATTTAACCTTGAGAACCGTGACTCAATACTGGTCTGAACCAATCTCGATATCTGGTCACTCAAGTTGGCAAATAATTGTGTTTGTTGAGCAGTAACAATAGAGGATATAATGTCCTGTAACTCACTTGGTCTAACAGTTACAGGATTTTCAGGACGAATAGGGGTGGTAAGAGATGTTGAGGCAGAAGCTGTATTATCTTCCGATGCCCTGACCTGAGTTGTAGAAGTTTTAGCTTGCGCTCTGGTAGTTACTCCTGAGGTACTTGGAGTTGGTGGTTCGGTCAAGAGTCTACAGTTACATACAGGACAGTATGGTCTGAGCTTTTCAGCCTTTGATAGACAGGACTTGTGAAAACTGTGACCACAGTTCGTCCTTATATACTGTGCCTTTGATGTGACCACTAAACCACAAGCTCCACATGTTGGCGGATCAGTGGATACCTCAATATCCTCACCTCCTTGTTCTAACGACATTATCAAATTTTAAATCAAAACAGGTGAAAACAAAATCACTACTTTTTCCTCAATGTCTAAGCATAGAAACACCGTGAAATTTTGAAATACTATAATCCAGAAATGATTGGTAGTCTTGTTTATACTTGAAAAGGAAAACCTTATGGAGAAGTAAATGTAGATATAGTTTTCAGATATAGGTAGTTCAGAAAAAATTAAAGAATTTAAAAAAATTAAAATATTAAAATCTATTCGAAACAAGAAACCACAATATTGGCAAATAATAAATTAATAAAGACTTTTCTCAAAAACAAACTAATCTTTTGCAATTTTTCTTTGATATTTTACGAAAAAATGTAAAATAAGCAGCTTAACCTTCTACTAATTTTGGAGAAAATACAAATATAAAAATAAATTCGAAAAATATATTTTCTTTTTTTTTCGAAAAAAGAACAAAAAACTAAAAATTAATTCATATAAAAACTAATATAACGAAATTCGGAGTACCAAAAATCAATGTTATTTCTATCTGTTTGATCCCTGTAATAGTAAGCAAAGTCGTGATAGCAAAAACAACATTTGGTAAATATATATATTAGAATAGAAGAATAGTTTTCATACCTTGGTACAGATACCATTGTTCTGCAAATCTTACAAGGATGACAAGATTTACCTATTTATCAAACCCATACGTATATGGACAAATATAGTCTTTGGAAAACCATGAATTTGTATTCCGACACAACGTCAAGATTGATAAATAGGTAAAAAGATGTAAAGAGGAGTGAAACATCAAAAACTCATGGTCGCTTCAGGATAACCACTTGACCTTGAATGAATTCCAATGAATTAATCAACGTTTCTTTAAGAAAATATCACAATTGAAGTCGTGATGAAAAAATAGAAAAACAATTAAAGATATAAAATATTAGTTGGAACCGAATAAATATAGCTAACGCTAGGTGTTACAAAATATCATTTTATATTCGGGCTCCACGTCTGGGCGCCATTTTTCTGTAGCATATAACTTATCCAACAAAGGATCTGAATGTGGCAGCTGAAATTCTAGGTAATGATCGGTGGCAAAGCACGCACGGGATCCGGCCTTATAGCTCGTCGGTGGGGGGATTCCATCAACCACCATGTACCTAATGCCATCTTACTACAAGAAACATTTATTTGTAATTGCGTGCTTCTGTCTATGTGAGAGAATAATTAATATGAACAAAGTGATAGGGAAACGGAAAATTTTTGGAGAAAGAAAAGGCTAGCAACATCATAGTATGAAAGTTGGAGAGAAAATAGAAGGAAACGGAAGCGAAGATCTACCAGAATGTTGCGAGCAACATGATGTTGTATTGCTCGACTGCCCTCCCAACCATGTTGCTACAAACAAAATGTCCATGAGAATGTTCTTTGGTTGCAACACCCAAACATCACTATGACCAACTTTACCTACAACAAGGGGAAATCAAAACAGATAGATTTTAAATATCTATTCAAACATAATTATAATTTTATTACTCAAAAATTCAAGTAAGAGTATCATTCGGGTTGACCGATGATAAAAGAGAAATTAATTGGAAAATAAACATAAAGAAAAATATATCTAATAACAGCTCTTAAATTAGGTTCAAAGAATAGATTTGGAAATAATTAAATTATTCATAAATTAAAATTAAATCAAAAATTAAATTTAAAATAAAAAAATGAGTGTTAAATTTCTTCATCGCCATATGATATAACCAAAATGTAATAAAATTTTATGATCATCAAAATGTACCAATTCTTAACGTCTCACCAAAAATTTAAATATAAATTCACAAAAATAAAATTCAAATAATACCATTAGTGATCATAATAATAAAATATAATTTCAAAAAAAATAAATATTTTTTTTTTTTTGAAATTAATTAAAATAATGTTTTTCCATTTACCACTTAAACAAATTAATCTTAAAGAGAAAACGATTTAAATCATAATTCAAAATCATAAAAAACATACGTTTATCACTGAGAAAAAATTCAATAATTAAAAACATATGATCACTAATGTTATTGTTAGTCTTTTATATTTCTCTTTATCACCATAAAAATCAAAACAAATAAAGAAAAAGTTCAACGACTTACATGTTTACATTCTCGATATTCCTCTTTGAAAGCGCTTTCTCGGAGATCATCTCAAGCCGCTATAATACTGGTTTTTATAAACTAAGAGAAAGATAAACAGATGTGAGCATTCATATTTAAATAATGTGGTGACAGCACAGAGTGGAATGTTGTATGCATACACGTTGCGTTATGTTATACCTAACAAACAGGTTGTGTGGTTCGATGTGTAACATACATGTTGTGTGGTTTGAAGTCAAACATACATGTTGTGTTTGATAAATATTGGAGAATTTAACAAACAGACATACAAACTGTCATCGTAATGATCATGTATGTAAAAAATCAAATTATAAATATGTAACACTTGTGTGTATATTTTTGGTGACTTCCTTTACCACTTTCAACGGGAATATTACGTATCAATATTCTTTTTTTTTAACACATTGGTTACAAAAAACAAATTATTTTTAGGCAATGCTGATGAAGATAGAAATAACACTCAAATTTAACATAAATAGTATAAATAAATTAACTTATAATTTTTTCTAAACCACATCATAAATTCTGTGTTTCTTTTAGATTTTTGCTTCTCAACAACAACAAATTTTAACACTGGTATGCCAACAACTCATCCACTTGATAGATTTTTACCTCTTATCTTGCCACTGATTTTTTTCTTTTCTTTTATAAAGTCTTCACGTTTTTTTTATAAATTTTAAGTTAATATTTAAAGTGTTTTGTACACACTGGAGGATTATTGAAATATAAATTATACTGCAACTGGTGGCTTTCCTCCTTTCAAGATGTTGTTCGGTTTTTTTCTTGTGCTATTATTGCTCGCTTCTTCTCAAGTGTGCTGCTGGACGGACAGTTTACTTCATCACACACTTTAAACAATAGATCGAACAACAGACTGATCGTTATACAGGAGCAATAAGCAAACCAACAGCGGCAATTGAAAGCAAAGCATAAGAATGTGATATTTTGTCGCAATTTGTTTTACTCTGCATACCAAACGAATTCTGACAAGAAATCTTTCGATTTACTGGATGAAGAATAATGAAATAAACATCACATCAAGATGCAATAAATTGAATATTCTTAACCACCAGGAAATGTACCAAATTCAAGATATTCAGATAAATATTGATTATAATCTGCTCATAGCAATAAATAAAAATTGAAAAAAAAAACTGAAAATTCACAGGCTCACAATTGAATGAGAAATATTCACTGAGTTTCAAAGGTGTTAATGGCAGGACTATCAGTTGACAAAAATGGCAGAGTTTTCTTAATTTTGGTAGCATGAAGCTTCTTAAAATTTCGCAAAAATGTCTTCTTTCCAATACGCCGAAGAATATGGCTAAATTGAACTGTAGAAAAACGTCAACTAGGTGATAGATATTTTCCATTTTTAACACAAAAATCGCCTGCAGAGGTCGCACAACAAGGCCGTTAAATATTCATAAATATTTAAAAAATTAAATATGTTTTCTTTTTCCCAATGCACAAACAACAATCTTTATATTCGTGAAAATAAGGAAAATTAGATCTGGGATGCATGCGCCTCTACAACTTTTTTGATCTAACAGATTTTAGGAAAAATCCCTATTAAAAATTGCTGAAGTTTGTATTTTATGTACATAATGGTTTACATAAATCGGTTTGTAGAATTATCGGTATATGCCCACTTTTTGGTATGTTCCCTATATTTTCATTGCATGTATCTGTCAGTATAACTATGGCGGAGGGTATCCAAAGTTCGGCCCGGCCGAACTTAACGCTTTTTCACTTGTATTTTTTTATTTTGGCAGCATATCAAGTACATTGTCAACAATGCATTGTTGAAAATTTGACAGACAAAAATGCTAATATTATTCAAATAACATACACATATGGCTGGCGTTAAGACTACAATTTGGCAAAATGGCGCCCAACTAACTAATGGTAAAGTTTAATTTGCTCAATGAGTTATAACTACTGCAACTTCTAGTTAAATACATAAATAATAAAAAATGTAAATGTTGACATAAGAGTGAGTTAACACTTTTAAGTTATCAAGAAAAATGCTAAATAAAAAAGTTTAAGGTTTTAGTTTAAAATGTCATTACTTTTTTCTACCAAACTTTCATTTCATTTACCTCTTGCACAAAAAATAATAAAAAAGCTACAAAAATATATATTCTCTTGAATGTCATAAACTAAAAGAAAAAGAATGACACTACAATGTTTGCAAATGTCAGAAAATTGTAATATTCATTTGCTGCTGCAACAACAACAATAGCTGTACTTTTCCTATAAAAGGATGTCAAACCACCTTCAAAAATGTCAATGACCTAACAAAATATACACATTTTCACATCACTTCACACCGTTTGAGTGAAAAAAATGTATGTGTGTGTGCGTGTGATAAAGGAGCATAAAGTTTGACTGGCGAACTCAATTGTCGCTCAATTCTCCTTACACGAAATTATGTGCGGAAGTTCGTCGTTTGCTTCATTTGCATAAGGCAACACAGGAATACATTATGACTGCTTCCGCTCAAAAGAAGATGGCTTCAATATATAAATACATACATAGGAATATATTTTTTATAAGAGAAGGAGTTGTTTTGTACTGGCAATTTTGAAAAAATTATATTTATTTGCACAATTTTCTACCATAGGTTAAGATGATTTCCAAGTGAGATCATGATTTTAATTTCAACCGCACCTTAAAAAATTAATATAATATTTGGGGTGTTATACTGAAATAGGCCAAAATACCGTTATCATCAATAGAAAATAATATACCCGAGTTTTATACCCTCTATCATTAGGTGCTTCTTTAAAACATCTGTGGGAACATAATTAGGGTGTCTAAGTCGTTTAAAATAGGCAGGAAGGAGTTTTTTTATACTCTGATAAAATGAAATACAAAATTACAGACACTCATGTTGGATAAATCGCCTAAGACCTTCAGTGTTCCAAACATTGTGAAGAGCCTATATGTCATATTTCTCTCAAGTGGTATTTTATACTCCGACTTGCATCCTTAAAGCTATATCGCTTGGTAAATTAACGTAGGACAATTAAAATACGAAAAAAATTAAACGGGACTGTTATATGGGGACTATGTCAAAACATAGATCCATATTGAACTTTTTGAACCCACATATTTTGGGGCACAGAAAAAGAATATGGTGAAAGCGGAAGCAATTCGATATTCAATTTTTGTCATCTCTTTGAATCTAAAATAACGTGTGTTAAGGTACGTTGAAACTGTTTCAAACTTTAGAAATAACTTACATCTATATTTTCGAATGGTGCCCCAGACACCAAATCAAAATAAACATAATAGAACATATAACATAATATGTTTTGTATACTTTTCTATAAAACAAAGGTTTGCATCAGATCCTAAAATGGACTTAAACACTTTCAAAATAAAAGATTCAAATACACAACTTTTGTTCGATTTTGGTGAAAATTTTCACAGCGATTCATATTGAGCCTAAAACAAGTAAACGTATATCAGACGGTGTTGCTGACAGATATACAGGCAGGTCAAGTTCAAAGATGGACAGTCCACGAATTCGCTCAAATTAGGTACATTGGGTTCTTATTATGTACCAAAATTTTCCACTAAAAATTATAAATGTATGTCCTCTTTTTCTGGATCAAAATTGGAGAATTTAGATTAGAGATTTATAAAAAGCACCCATGTATAGTTTCGTCCGATTTTATCTAAACGATGCACCAAACTCACAATATTTCTCCGATTTTCGCACAGCGTACTGAATTAGGTCCAGTTTGACGTCTGTGAAGTTTTGCTGAAATCAGTTCTGATTTAAATATAGCTCCCATATATAGTTTCATCCGAACTCCCAAGGTTTGTCCGATTAAGACACTGAAATTGGTTCGGATTTAGATATAGCTCCCATATATATTTTCTTCCGTTTAAATGTAAATGGTGCACCAAAGTCCCTATATATCTTACGATTTTCACAAATTTTGGCATAGCGTACTCAATTAAGTCCAGAATGATGTGTGCTAAGCTTCGTGAAAAAAGGTTCAAATTTAGATATAGCTCTCATATATATTTTCATCCGATTTAAAGTAAATTGTGCACTAAAGACCCAATGTTTGGCCGATTGGCACTCAAATTTGTTATGTCTTTTCTTCCTACAGCATATTGTACATATGAACATCTCTTGTATGTACCCAAAGAGGTGAAGGGTATGATATAGTCGGCGCGTCCGACTATTGAACATTATTTACTGGTTTATATTTAAATAGTTATCTGACTTGTTTATAGCCTACAACGTAATGAACTCTAATTTGTTTATTTAGTTGTAATTATTCTACCTTCGGAAGTTATCGAGATAAAAAACTAGAACGGCATTGTCGAGAATGAACTATATCGGACTGCATTTATGCTAGGCTCCCACACCGATTTTCGGTATTTATACCCTTCACCATACTGTGGTACAGGGTATTATGTCTTTGTGCATATGTTTGTAACAGGCAAAAATAATCGAGATAGACCCATGCTTCCTTTTGAGAATATGCATAGAATCACGTTCTAAGTCGATTTATGCATGTCCCTCCGTCCGTCTGTCTGTCTGTCCATGTTAAATTGTAAACAAAGTACTGGTCGCATTTATGATCCGAACTGGATGAATTTTGGCACAGCTCATTTATTTGGCCCAAGGACGAACCCTATTGAAATTGGGAAAAATCGGTTCAGATTTAGATATAGCTCCCATATATATTTTCGTCCGATTTAAGGTAAATGGTGCACCAAAGTCCCTATATACCTTTCGATTTGCACGAAATTTGGCACAGCGTACTAAAATAAGTATAGAATGATATTTGCAAAGTTTCGTGAAAATCGGTTCAAATTTAGATATAGCTTCGCCCGATTTTAGGTAAATAGTCCACTGAAGTCCTTGGAAATCTTTTGACTTGCACGAAATTTGGCACAGCGTTATGAATAAGGTCTAGAATGATGTTTGCCAAGTTTCGTGAAAATCGGTTCATATTTAGATATAGCTCCTATATATAGCTTCGCCCGATTTTATAGGATTGTTCACCCTACCATGCGTTATCGGTCCAGATTTAAATATAGCTCACATACATATTTTTGTTCTATTTTATACAAATACTATACCAACGACCACGTCCGATTTTACTTTTTCCTTACAGGGTTTTCTCTTCGGTTCTTAATATACTATCCAAGGGCACCCAGACCATAACCTTTTAGTAGGAAATAACTTCCGCCACTTTTATCTAAATTCACAACTATGGATTTTTGATTTTTTTTTACTTACGTCAGAACTTGCAATAACTATTTTAAACAGGGCTTTATTGTGTGTAATGCTGCAACAGTTATTTTTTTAAAGCCGAAACTAACTTTTATATTTGGTTAAGCTTAATTTGTAAGTACTACAGCGGTTAAGTAGGCACATCACTAATTAAGTTTTATTTTGTCTCTGTCTCATTGCAATTGTGTACAGTGGTGTATGGTAATCAAATAATCAAAAAAATGTTTTTCCAGTGGCTTTATTTTTGTTGATAATTGTCTAGGACTAGTTTGCTAAAAACGCAACACAGTTTTCTATCTAACAATATTGTATTCTGACAATGGGTGCATGAATGCCTAAATGCAAATTTGTCTGTGGTTATTTGTCGTAGTGCTGAGTACAACTGCTTATGGCGTTTAGTTGGAGATATATACAGTGGGGCTAAAAAAAAAGTATTTAAGTAGCTTCTATCAGATACGATTACTTCTACTTACGATGATGATTTTTTTCAATATATATGAGGCTCAGCTTGATTATATGGTTGGAATATTATGGCCCCAACAGATTTTTCATATTGACAATATATATATTCTAAAATATCCCCACAAAATCTTTCCACTGTTTTGCATTCTAAAACTGGGAAAAAACCACATCTACATTCAACCCGCCACATGACGTTTTTCATGTGGTCGTTTTGGTTTTATTTTTCGAATAGAATTTCGTCGGCAGGGTGGATGGTGCAAGAATAGCCATGTCTGGCGTAGAATTTGTAAGGGCAATTTGTGGTCTGGTGGGATTAAACTGTAAAACGAATGAGAAACGGAAAAAGGACATCAGTTGCAGTTCCAATTTTGTTGATTGCATTGTCGTGTTAGATTTGCAAAAGGACATAAGATGTAAATGGTGTTAGAGTTGCTATATGTAATGAGTACAAATGAAGATGATCTAAAATGTTTTTTGTATACATTTTTTGTTATTCAACTTAAGTTTAATTAAAACCAGTAAGGAAAGTAGTAAAGTCGGACGGGGCCGACTATATGATACCCTTCACCACTTTGGGCATATTCAACCGATGAATCATAACAGACGTCGAATTTTTGAAGGACCACTAACATGAAAATCGATCCATAAACATGCCATTCTGGAACCTATACTAAATTTTTCATTTGGTCAGATATAGAAGCTATATCTAAATCTGAACCGATTTCAGGAAACTTAACACACATCTATACCTAATTCATTACGCTGTGCCAAATTTAGTGCAAACCGAAAGATATTAACGGACTTTGGTGCACCATTTACATTAAATCGGACGAAAATATATATGGGAGCTATATCTAAATCCGAACCGATTTTCAGGAAACTTAACACACATAATTCTAGACCTAATTCATTACGCTAAGCCAAATTTAGTGCAAATCGAGAGATATATAGGGACTTTCTTGCACAGTTTACCTTAAATTGGACGAAAATATATATGAGATCTATATCTAAATCTGAACCGATTTTCAGGAAACTTAACACACATCATTCTAGAGATAATTCATTACGCTGTGCCAAATTTCGTGCAAATCGAAATATATATAGGGACTTTGGTGCACCATTTACATTAAATCGGACGAAAATATATATGAGAGCTATATATAAATCTGAACCGATTTTCACGAAATTTAGACCTTTTTTTGTCAAATCGACTCCAAAAAGTGATTCTATGCATATTCTCAAAAGGAACCATGTGTCTATCTCGTTTCCTTTTGCCTGTTACAAACATATGCACTAAGACATAATACCCTGTACCTTAGTGTGGTGAAGGGTATAAATAGAATTTGGTTGAAGAACCTCAAAATACCGAAAATTGGGGGGTACCCTTATATTGGGGCTACCAGAAAAAATTGATCAATATTTATAATTTACAGTGGAGAGGTTTGCTACCTAATAAGAACAATCAATTCGGTCGAAAAATACGATCAGAACCCCCAAAATACCAAAAATTTGGGAGTACCGTTATATGGGGACTACCAGAAAACCTGGACCTATATTTATAATTTTTAATGGAGTAATTTGGTACCCAATAAGAACCCAATGTACAAAATTTCAGAGAATTCAGCTATAAAACGAGACAAAGAACCCGAAAATACCGAAAATTGAGGGTACCCTTATATGGGGGCTCTCCGAAAAAATGGACCTTTATTTATAATTTTTGGTAGGGAGATTTGCTACCCAATAAGAACTCAAAGTACCAAATTTCAGCGAATTCAGTTAAAAAACGCGCTCAAGAACCTCAAAATACCGAAAATTGGGGGTACCCGAAAAAAGGGCTATCCGAAAAAGGGACCTTTATTTATAATTTTTGGTAGGGAGATTTGCTACCCAATAAGAACTCAAAGTACCAAATTTCAGCGAATTCAGTTAAAAAACGCGCTCAAGAACCTCAAAATACCGAAAATTTTGGGGTACCGTTATATGGGAGCTATCCGAAAAAAGGGACCTTTATTTATAATTTTTGGTAGGGAGATTTGCTACCCAATAAGAACTCAAAGTACAAAATTTCAGCGAATTCAGCTAAAAAACGCGCTCAAGAACCTCAAAATACCGAAAATTTTGGGGTACCCTTATATGGGAGCTATGCCTAAACGTGGACCGATTTTCTCCAATTTCAATAGGGTTCGTCCTTGGGCCAATTAAGTGACCTGTGCCAAATTTCATCCAATTCGGATCATAAATGCGACCTGTACTTTGTTTACAATTTAACATGGACAGACGGACGGACGGACAGACGGACATGCGTAAATCGACTCAGAAAGTGATTCTATGCATATTCTCAAAAGGAACCATGGGTCTATCTCGATTATTTTTGCCTGTTACAAACATATGCACAAAGACATAATACCCTGTACCACAGTGTGGTGAAGGGTATAAAAATAATTAAATTCAAGCAATGTAGTTACAATTTTTAGACGCTATATTCTACATATTTTACGTAGGTTAAAACGGAAAAAGCCTTTAATGAAAATCGAATATATTAGGGTTTATACCAAAAACTTCAATACTAAACATCAAAATAAAATACACTGCCAAAATTAAAACCAGTAAGGAAAGTTCAAAAGTCGGACGGGCCGACTATATGATACCCTTCACCACTTTGGGTACATAGAATAGATGCTCATATGATAGAATAGACATAGCATCTTTGGAGGACGATTTTATTGGAATCGGTCGAAATTAACTGCGTCAAGTACATAAATTAAAACAACCTATATACATACCATTAATTATTGATAATTATGAAAAGTTGAATGTGAATCATTTGTATTAAATCGAGCAAACTATGTATGATGCGCTATCCAAAATATATCTCGACACAAAATACAATAGGTCACATTTGGTACGTTGTTCATTAATTCGTCTTAATCGGGCAAACTTTAGTTATTTAGTACAACGTAAGGTGAAATCGGATGAAAATATATATGGAAGCTATATCTAAACTTGAAACGATGTCATTCCAATATGCTATGCAATATTTGATGTGAATTGAACAGACATAGGCTCATCGTTTTGTCTAAAATATCGTGCAAATAGAACAGGCATTAAGCTTTATTAAACCAACAAAACTTCACGGATGTCATCCATTGACAGTATGGTGATCTATTTACGTAAAACGGACGAAACTATATATGGGAGCTATATTTAAAACTGAACCGATTCTAACAAAACTTCACGGACGTCAACCTGTAGTAATTCCAATACGCTATGCAAAATTTTGTCTCAATAGGACAAACATTGGCAGGATGGTGCTCCATTTACATAAAATCGGACGAAGCTATATATGGGAGCTATATCTAAGTTCGAACCAATTTTGACCAATTTTAATAGGATTTTTTCTTGAACTAATTGGACAGACGAACACGCATAAATCGACCCAGAAAGCGATCCTATGTATATTTACCATAATAATAGGAATCATTTACCATAATAATAGGAATCTTAAAGAATATCACCCTATATTTTTCGATTGCCGTAGTCATCCATATAAGTGAGGGTTTTGTCAATGACTACACCAGTTATTCTATTAATGAATGTAATTTTGTTGCCCCTAGTACATACCCTAAGATTATATTTTAGGATAAAATCAAATATGGACTCACCTTGATTTACTGGCTTTATTATATTATTGTTATATATTGATTTTCGAACAGCTTTTCCTTAAGACTACAAGTTCATTTGACTAGCATACCGGCTGAGTTTTATTCCTAGGGCATGTTCCATTGCATCTCAGAAGAATAACCGTTACCTCGTTTTCTCAAAATCCTCGACCGATTCGAATTCGGCTTCTGATTTGCCGTAAGAGTAGAAATAAGGAAAAATATTATCCTATGATCCGAAAAGAAGAATTTCGACACTAGAGCGAGTCCATATTAGTGACGGTTATGTCAATGACTTCACCTCTCATTCTATTCATGAACGTCGATATGTTGTCCCTACTGAATATTCTAAGATTATATTTCAGTATAATATCGAATTTGTTAATTTTGCTGCTTCCTTAAGGGAACCCCCCCTCCATTCTCGATTTTTTATTTTTAAGATTTTAAATGGGCTGGTAAATGAATACCAATGCTTGTTAAGGTTTGTAACTTTGCACATATATATTTGAAGATTTAAAAAGGAAGAAAAATAATTTACAAAAAATTTTTGTTGTTGTTTTGTTGTTGTTTTTTGTGATCAAAGAAAAGTCCTTATTTTTGATGACGGGCATGATAACTCCTCACTGGAACATCGGAATCCGAAAATTCCAACGGTGTTAGAAAGAGTACATGTCTGGCTCTCGTATGAACTAGGATTATTGACCTCGCTCTAAAATTAACAAAATGGCGGACCTTTGAAAAAATATTTTTGGAAAATCGCCGATTTTTTACCAAAAACCAAGTTAAAAAATAAGGAAGATCTTCACCGATTGGCTTTATCGTAGTTCATACGATAGCTGTACACTCACAGAGAAACGTGTAAAAATTTGAAATCGATTGGGTTATTAGTTTTTGAATTATCGTGCCCGCCATTCGCAAAAAAATGTTTAGAGAAAAACGCGTTTAAAGTTTGAGAAGCTCTTCAGCCGTCACTTGATGCTGACACAATAAATCGGCTATATCTTCAAGAGTTCTTGAGATTTTTACTTGAAATTTTGCAGGGACATTCTTGAATTAGTGTAGATTGGAATTAAGTCAACAAAAATTTTGACCCCGAGAATGGGGGGGTCCCCTTAATGGAAGTGATATGCATTAATTCTATGTATATTCTCAAATGTATCTATGGGTCTATATTGGTTCCATTGCATGTTACATAGATATGAAGGCTAAGTTATACCCTATACCAAAGTGTTTTGAAGGGTATAACTAAGCCTTCTGACTAACTAACTGCACTTACAACTTTTTTTTTACAACTGTCTAACTACCTTAGAGTCTAAACACAACCAGATAGTCTAGAGTCAGCGACGATCGTTTACCGCGTGTTTCTTATTGGCAACGGGAAATCCCGACGGCTGACGTTCGCGTCTAGCGGCTTGACTCTAGGATAGATTTTATTAATTTTTGCTCAGCGTGATACACAAATGTTCTCTCTTGCTCTCAATTGAGTTGCCATAGTTTAGGTAAAAATCAGTAGTGTTACCAACATTTCGATGGAAATTTATATCAAAACATATGGCAGTGCTGTTAAGAAAACAAATATTTTTAATGATTGTGGATACGATATTTTGTATAACTTGGAAAAAACTTGGAAGAGCATTGCAGAAACTCTCAATATTAGTGGTAAATGAAAACAAATAATTGACATTTTGTGCCGGCAGCCGCTAACTGACTCTCCTGACTCTCTGGTTGTGTTTAGACTCTTACCATTTTCCTTTATTTATACTCAATTTCCTGTCAACACAGATATTTCGAAATGATCTACTATAGGGATAAGTAAAACTACTTTCGACTAATTGATTAATCAGCTTTTTGTCTTGAAAAGTCTAAAAGTCGAAATCGGCTTTTGATCTTTAAGGTAATCGCAAAATCGACTTTTAAAAATCGACATTCGATTTTGTTCATAAATGCTTGGTTGATTATCACAAGCTGCAAATTACCCATAAATACACATTTCACAACTTTATTTCATCGGTTGATAACAATTCATGTACAAAATCAAATTTTTAGTCGATTAGTCAGTAAAAATCAAAAATCGATCGAACAGGTTCGAAAAGTCGGCTTTTCAGTCCAAGGCAAAAATCGAAAAGTCTAAAAAGCGACATTTTGGTCAGAGGCAAAAAATCGAAAAGTCTAAATGTCGACCTTTGCCCCGTTCTACGTATCCCTAATCTAATCGTAATTAGGTAATTTAACATTTTCCATAAAATTGTACATGTTGCAAACCACCTACCAACTCCACATCATATGGTCTGTTCCCGTACTGTAAGAATCTACTATTTTTTACTACGACAACACCTTTTTCCTTTATGATATTGGAAAAAAGTAAAAACTCGTAGATTCTTGCAGTACGGGAACAGACAATAATAAACCCCATCGATATGGTGTTGAAAATGATATTGTAATTAAAATTCTTTGATACATTTTTGTAGCAATGCAAATGAATTGTAACCACAGACAAATTTTCGAAAAAAAAACATTACTATTTTTTCTTGTCTATGAAAAATGTATAAAAGTTTTTAACTATTCCTAATACACACACGCTCACACATACACACAAAACATAGAAACATAAAGTTTGTGGAAATGGCAACTTTTCCCGTTAAAATAAATATTAAACTGTAACTGTTGGAACTGTTTTTATGGTTTTATCACATGAATCTGGTAGGCCACTTGGAATTTAGAATGTGACTGGTCACAGACAGCATCAAAGGCAAAATTTATTTTTTTTTAATCCTTTGAAAATCTAGTACTTTTAGAAGTACAATTTGGTTTTTTTAGTGATTGTAGATTGGCACAAATGGAGAAGGAAATATCAAGCTATTTTGAAAATGTTCTGTAAGGAATTTGTTTACACACCAAGGTACCGGCATGCCACATTGCATGCACTTAGTATGCATAAAGGCACAGTCACTTCGGTTTGAGAAATTTATCTCCGATCAATATCCATTCTTTTAGAGTTCAGGAGATACCTGTAAATTCATGCAAGGAATGGATGGATTCTAGCTTGACATTGTTAATGACTCCTTCAATATCGAGGACCGCTGCCAAGGAATTATCCATGTTCCTTTAATGTGTCCGACCACCTCATGTAGGACTGCTCTCTGTCGGAGTTAATCCACGTGACATAAATTCGTTTGATATTACCTGTAATTTCCTACGAATTGGGTTAGGAAGCTTGAAAACGTTGTAACATTCTAATATAGTGATATAAAGTTTTATCCGATTTACCTGAAATGGA
This sequence comes from Musca vetustissima, assembly GCF_032173495.1. Taxonomy (NCBI): domain Eukaryota; kingdom Metazoa; phylum Arthropoda; class Insecta; order Diptera; family Muscidae; genus Musca; species Musca vetustissima. Next base: position 17,097 of record NW_026884056.1, read on the forward strand.
CGTTTTACCAAAAAATTGGATTCCTGGCGTTTGAACAACATTAATTTGAACAAACATTAATAAAAATAGTTTTTGTTGATTCCAATAATTTTTTTAATTTATTAATTTACTTACATATCACGAATTTGTATATTTACCAACTAACAGAAGTTTATTCTAATATATTATCATACCAATGACTTTCGTTCGTTCGATCTCTAAACTGAACGAAAATATCCAATCCACAAGTATCTATAGCTGAGTGTTTTATCCTTTCCCAAAAGAGGTGGTGGAATCCACACAGATGTCTGTAGGTCTTCATATGGATCTTCTATTAATGCTTTTTGTGGTATTCTATAGATAGGATACCTTCTGCGAGTTTTCTGTGGATTCTAAACTACTTTCCTACAAATTAGGCTAAAATCACCCATAAGGATTTATATTAGTGTTTATTACTTATTTACTTATGTTATGTACTTAATTGAGCTTACTCTTCAAATATATATCATGCTGTATATTTAATAACTATAACATATATCACAGCTATAGAAAAAATTAGCACCACTCCTAATTACAGCAATCTTCTTATTTACTATCTTTCAATACTTTTATTTTTCATTTTCCCCTACAATCAACAAATCTAAGCTTATTAAAACATTTACTCACAATTAATTACAGACACCCTCCAAAAACACCCCCAACAACACATATACACTCACGAATATGTATACACACTAACACACATAAATAAATATGTTTCCGTCGACAGTGGCATTATTTGAACTTATTTTAAACTCAATTAAACATCAACTGAAAACCGTTGAATGTTTAAGCAGTATTGCGGTTCTGCTGTTGGTACACCAGCTGGCGCTGCCATTTTGCCTGACGCTCCTTTCAACTTCAACATCAGACCACAAACGAAACGAGATTTGCTATTTTTACAGCTGTGGTGTTAAGTACTTCACAGCAAGTGTGTACTCGTGAGGTGTTGCACTTATTGTGAATGTGTACCGGTTAGATGGTAGCAACAAATGTGTTTTGTTGTTGTTGCTGTTCACGTCGCTTCTTTGTTTCTATTTTGAATGCCACTTTAGTTGTATAATCAGTGGTGTTTCGCATTCATATGGGCCAAATTTTATAAATTGGACAATTCAAGGTGAACCGAATTTTTTAGAACATAAGTTTAATTTTGAAACAAAAAAAGGGTACACGGATATTTGTTTTTATGGGATTTCATGAGGGCCTCCTGTAGGCCTTCCACAAATAGAACGCATTCTACAAACCTTGAATTTAGTACCAAACTCTTTATAAACAGAAGTACCCTTGTGGGTCTTTAAAGGCAGGAAGAACTCCTGTGGTGGACATTTCATAAATGGAAGACTTACTACTGATCCTTCCTTCTATTAGATCTACTGTGTATCTTCTATGGACCATTTATAGACAGAAAGACATTTTAGGTTTTTTATTGCAGAATGAACTCTTAGGTGAGTTTATTAGTACTGTTATTTCATGTGAATTGGGAATGCATCCGGGTTTGAATTATATAGAAGTTAGGGGCAATTCTGCCGGGTTAGAAGTATAATAGAAAATCATCAGGTATGGATAGTTTGATGCCGATGAGGATTTAAATGGCGAATTTAACTTCCTTTCATGATATATCGAGCTGAGAAGGTTTCCAGTCATTGAGTACAGGGAAATTAATCTTAGGGCTAGTTATTGAAGGGATGGGAAGGCATGTGTCCTGGAATCCAGTGCGTCAGTCTGAAGGAACCATAGGGTTCTATTTGTGGTCCATCATTAAAATTTTAATGATGGATCCTCTGTCGCAGCGTTCTTACTGTTTTTAAGGTTTGTGTATATTCGCTTGACTTGATCATCATGATTGTCTGGGATTCTTGTCTTGAACTAGAAATGATGATGATTGGCTCAGGCCTTCTGATTTGGTGGATGAGGATAATAGGCGGTACAATGCTATCCTTTAGAATAGTGGCGCAACATTGGTCCAGGACCGGCATACTTTCCCATCAACTTAAATACTGGTTTTCCACTGACCGGCATGGGTCCCTGAATGAATTTTTTCATAAAAGAGGCCTGTCCCAGAAAATTTGTTAGTGGTGTGTTATGATAAAGCATTGAAAGTATAAACTGTCGGAATGCTTTAATAAGTATATCAAATGGAAGTGCAGGATAAGAATCCAGTAGGGTACATAACGACTTAGTAGAGGTGTACATACTCCACCTGATTGAAACCTGATAGCAACAGTTGTGGTAGACATAGTGGCTGTTTTCGCCGTTGGCATTTCACTGATTCCTTTTGTGTACGTTATGAAGACTGTCCGTGAGGGTGGTTAGTTTATTGTAGGTGTAGTGTTGTCGTTTTCACGGTCCCTGTGGGTCCTTTGTGGTTTTTGGATTTATCCCTCGTCAGCGAGATAGTGTGACTTGTACATGCTCTCCGATTGTTACAGCATTGCGATGTATGGTACTCTGTAATTAAAATATTTATTATGCGGCCACCGTGAAATAGACCATACGGTAAAAAGACTTTCTCTAGATAGTAGACCCAAATAGATATAGAAAACATCTTGTTATTCTTTCCAAAAATAAATGCCATCCAGTCCCATGGTCTTCTATAGATAATGCCGTTTAAGACATGATGGATGGTATAAAACAGTTCGATACAGCCGAACTTTACATCATTTCTACTTGTTTTTATACCTTTCACCACACTGTGGTACAGGGTATTATGTCTTTGTACATATGTTTGTAACAGGCAAAAAGAAACGAGATAGACACATGGTTCCTTTTGAGTATATGCATAGAATCACCATTTAAAACGATTTATGCATGTCCGTCCGTACGTCTGTCTGTCCATGTTAAATTGTAAACAGGTCGAATTTTTGATTTGAATTGGATGAAATTTGGCACAGCTCATTTATTTCGCTCAAGGACGAATCCTATTGAAATTGGGACAAATCGGTACAGATATAGATATAGCTCTATATTTTGCACCAACTACTTATATATCTTTCGATTTGCACGAAATTTGGTAAAGCGTACTAAATTAAGTCTTGAGTGATGTGTGTTAAGTTTCGTGAAAATCGGTTCAGATTTAGATACAGCTGTCATATATATTTTCGTCCGATTTAAGGGAAATAGTGCATCAAAGACCCTATATACTTAGATTTGCATGAAATTTAGCATAGCGTGCTGAATTAAGTCTAGAACGATGTGTGTTAAATTTCGTGAAAATCGGTTGTGATTTAGATATAGGTCCCATATATATTTTCGTCTGATTTCATGTAAATGGTGCACCAAAATCCCTTTACAACTTTCGATTTGCACGAAATTTGGCATAGCGTAATGAATTGATTATGGAATGATGAGAAGTAAGTTTCGGGAAAATCGGTTTAGATTTAGATATACCTCCCATATATGTTTTCGTCCAATTTTATGTAAATGGTGCACCAAAGTCCATATATATCATTGGATTTGCAGGAAATTTGGCATAGCGTACTGAATGAAGTCTAGAATGATGTGTGGTAAGTTTCGGAAAAATCTGTTCAGATTTCGATATAGCTCCCACATATACATATATATTCGTGCGATTTTACTTAAATGGTGCACCAAACTCCTAATGTTTGTCCGATTAACACGAAATTTTGCACAACGTATCAAATTGAGACTTGAATGATGTTATTGCGTTTTGTTGAAATTGGTACAGATGCAGACATAGCCTCCATATGTATTTCGAACGGGTGTCTGATTAAAATTAAGTTTTTAACAGTGCGGCGTACCGAATAGCATGTATCAATTTTGCTATAAATCGTTTTCCATAAATTTGTCCCATGGTACGCAAACGACTCTAAATCTGCCCGAATGAAATTAAATTTATCATAGGTTTCAGAAAGACATCAGTATGTTCCTTTGAGGGAACGTTGACATGCAATTGTAAGGATACATATGTACAATATACCCAAAGTGGTGAAGGGTATCATATAGACGGCTCAGTCCGACTTTTCTACTTTCCTTTCTCATATAGAATAAATATCGCATATATATAATTCGATTAGCTTGTTCAAGCTTTTTTTCTTTTTAGAACTATATTGTCTATAGGTCGTATACAACTGTCTTATAAATAATATACTTATCATTGCACTTTTATAGAAGATAATTTGTAGTTTTGTTATCGGATTATTTTAATGAGACTTGATTTGACTGCTATGATTGTTATTCTGTCCAAAAATCTGTTTTCAGAAAATATTCTTATAATTGTTTTACTTGAATGCTCAAAAATTCCTATCAAAGTCAATATTTACTTCCATTAATTTTTCCATTTCAAACATTTGCCAATTGAAAATGTTCATTGCAAATTAACAAAATGTGACACAATAAATGTCTTTAAAATAATAAGTCTTTATTGGTAACGTACATAGATGTCGACATACATACGCACAATCAAACAAACGAAAAATCTATGCCATCTGGCACAGAGTTCAATAAACCGAACTTACAAAAAAAATAATAATAGGAAAAAAGCAAGAAGTAGAACACTCCGGAGTTTACAAAACTCACTCACATCAATGCCCATGGCTCACATCAACATCTCCGTCACCATCAACAGCCACCATTGGTAATATCCTCCTCCATCCAATCCATTGTAAAAATCTGTGCATTTGTGTTGTTGCAAATGCTCGTTTTTCCGGCACTCCACAATGTGTATTGAATACTCCTTCAGACCATATGAAGCATAAGGACTTTGTTGACTGTTCGAGCATAATCACAAAGTAAACCTTTTAAAATATTTAGACGATAATTTACTGTTTAAATAGCCAATATTGGGAAAGGATTTTTTTGCTTCTTTTGCCAGGATTTCTTTGCATTGCTTCTTGTGAAAACATTCGGATATCAACATCATCATTAATATCGAGAGTTTGCTCTACTACGACGCATGAGAATTGTTTTTGTTGTTTATAAATAGGTTTGTGTGAAGAAGAGTAATACAGGAAAAATAATGACATCTTTAAAATGCACGTAATTTTAGGACAACCATTTTTATGGAATTCATTCTGGGATTTATACATAACCAATACATTCCATCGAAACCTGACTATAAATTACTCAAAACATACAGGACCCAGGACGAACCCTATTGAAATTGGGAAAAGTCGGTTCAGATTTAGATATAGCTCCCATATATATTTTCGTCCGAATTGATGTAAACCGTCCCAATATATCATTCGAGAATGATGTGTGCTACGTTTCGTAAAAATCGGTTAAGATTTAGATATAGCTTCCATATATATTTTCGTCCGATTTTAGGTAACTAATGCACCAAAGTCTCTATATATCCTTCGATTTGCACGAAATTTGGCATATCGTACTGAATTAAGTCTAGAACGATGTGTGTTAAATTTTGTGAAAATCGGTACAGATTTAGATATAGCTCCCATATATATTTTCGTCCGATTTTAGGTGCACCAAATTCCCTCTATATGCTGCGATTTGTCCAACATTTGGCATAGCGTACTAAATTAAGTTTCGGGAAAATCGGTTCAGATTTCGATATAGCTCCCATATATATTTTCGTCCGATTTTATGTAAATGGTGCACCAAGGTCCCAATATATATCCCTCGATTTGCACGAAATTTGGCATAGCGTACTGAATTAAGTCTAGAAAGATGGGTGTTAATTTCCGTGAATATCGGTTCAGATTTATATATAGCTCCACATATAGATTATATTTTTAATAACGCGGCGTACCGAATAGCGTGTATCAATTTTGCTATAAATGGTTTTCCATAAATTTCCTCCATGTTATGCAGACGGCTCGAATGAAATTAAAGTTAGGATAGCTTGGAGAAAGAGCGAATATAAACATGCAATTGTTAGGATACATATGTACAATATACCCAAAGTGGTGAAGGGTATCATATAGTCGGCCCAGTCCGACTTCACTACTTTCCTTACTGGTTTTAGATGTATGTGAGTCTGTGTATATTTTAATTACATTATTCGATTTGATAAATTTGTAAATGTATTTCTTAGCATTAATACCGAAAAGTTTTTATACAGATTAAGAAAATGTTCTATGAAATACTTCAACCACTCAGTTTTTGTTAAGAAAATAGAAAATATTTTTATAGTTACGCTTATTTTATTACATCACCCCCTTTCATTTCAATTATTGTTAACTCAATTCTATTTTTTAAGAATTAGATGTTTCAGCCAATCTATTCCCGACCACAATAACAACACCGGCGACAGCAACAACAACATCAACAACAAAGAGGATTGTAACAAAACTTCAATGAAATTGTGAAATAAAATAAAAAAAACTTCAAAAGCTTACAATTCTATTAAATTCGTAACGAAGAATGAGAACGAGAGAGAGAGAGTGGAGCTGCATCAATTTCAACAAAGACTCACGTTACACGAAACACCGCATGCAGTGTAGGAATTGTTGTTGTTGCTGCTGCTGTTGCGGTTGTAATTCCATCCAGCTATAAAATACAATGTTGAAATGTCGATGCACGTACGACCACCCCAGGAATCCAGGTTTGATACAACAACATAAAAATCTAAACTTTTGTACTAAACTAAATAAATAAAACTTACAATATTGACGAAGGGGGAGGGGAGGAGGATCAGATGGAATGAATGGCTGATGGTTAAAATGAAATATTGGAAATAGGAATAAAGGAATTAAATAATGCTACTCAATGTGTGTAAAGTTTTGATGTAAATTTCAATTGAAATTTAAGGATAAGCTATTTGTATGTAGAATAAACGGTCTTGCTCACAGCGGAAATTAAGCAGGACGTTTGTGAAATGATTTCAAGAAAGAAGTTTTTATTCAGCGGAATCCGATATACCAAATTTTAGTTACTTCGGACAGTGGTCGAAATTATTGGTTTAGCGACGCCAAAGTCAAAAATCAAAGTAAACAATTTTGAAATTGTTTCATTACATCGGATGTAGCATCATATGAGAGCTACTCAAAAAATTGGACTAATATTTATAATTCTAAGCAGGATGAACATAACGTACTCAATTACAGCCAATTCGATCGAGATACAGAAATTTGGGGGATACCCTAAATAATTTTTGGCAGGAATTTGATAACCAGTGAGTTTCAAAAATATCAAAGTACAAGAAATTTGGTTGAAAAACGTGGCGAACAGCTGTAAAATAACGAAAATCGGGGGTACGAGTATATGGAAGATATAGCAAAACATAGTCCGCTCTGGTCCATATGGACAGGTATAGAATGAATTAGTGCAAAAATTAAAATGGTTTAGAAGTTATTAAATTAACGCCGTTGCGACCACTGTGCTTCGATGGGAAAAAACGCATATGGGGAGATTATGTCAAATCACGGACGAATATCAAGCTTTTTGGTGAATATATCAACCTTTCAGATCCGGTAAAAACGTGTAACATAGAAACTACCTAGTTCTTTTTATGGGGGTTACGTTAAAACGAACATTTTATGCCAATATGAGTCCCACTCTCCAAGATCCCGGAATGCACATTACAGCCATGTCGGTGAGAGAATGCACGTAAAACCTTAAAAACATCGCAAATATAACATACAAAAAATCCACGAATGCAAAATTACAACCAATTCGGTGTAAAACCCCAGTTTTGGTTGGAAACTGTTGCTAAAACTTTATAATTATGAAAATATAACGGGACCTTTAATTGGGGACAGTGTCAAAACATGGTTTTAGATCTCAGAATCCCAAATTATTGTCATTTCGTTCAAACTGTCGAAAAGCATGGACCCATATATCCAATTTGCAATACCTCAGGCCACAGTTATGGACCAAACGTCTCGAAATTTTGCATGTAGGATGGTTCTGGCCTCTATTGTTTTTGGTAATGATCCGTTAATATTTAGGGATGAACAACATTTTACACGAGGAAGGCATTCTGTTTTGATGACACAGACTTTTGTGTGGAGAATGACAACATTTGTATTCTGGCGTATATATTTACTCCTGAAAGGCCGATAAGTTGATAGTATATCCAAGAGAAGTGATTGACCTTGATTAATCTCCCCGGATGCGAGATTTATACTAAACCAGTGAGCGGAGCAGTATAGTCGGACAGGGCCGACCATACGATACCCTACACAACTTCCATGAAAATCTAACTTTCTGTGGTTTAATATTATGAGATTGTGCAATAATTCGCGATATTTGCACACTTTTGACTGGCTAGAGGTCAGCAAATGTTACTATTAATCAGTACAGCCCCTCTAATTACTTGTCCAGATTCCCATCACCGTGGTTTGTGTTGTGATGTTCGGCTTTCGACTCGAAAAGTACAAATAATTCAGTTTTCGGTCCACTTCATCCGAAAAATTATTATTTGATCATCACCTAACATTTTGGGCGTTGTCCTTGACCATAACTGGAACCTCATGGAACATTTCAAAGCGATCAGCGCTATATTTCCGCCCTCCAGGGTGGTAATAGGTTATTAAATAATATGTGAATATTTTAAAAAATATTTAAATTAAAATATTTAAATTAGTGGACACATATGCAATCCAAGATTTATTGTGCAGACTTTTACAACACTTTCTTCAGATCGAACAGGAAATGTTAGCACTTTATATTCAATACAATAATTTTTACCACTTTTTATAATGCACATATCCTACATACAGGAGCATCAACAATATTTTCAATACGCAATTCCTGTTTGAAGTGAATCGTAAACAACACATTCACACACATCTATAAACACTTACCTTCTCATTTTGAAACATTTGAATAAGTAAAGCATCGGAAATTGTATCCGTCTATTTCAGATGTACAAGCGAAAGCATCCGGAAATTTTTACAGCAGGATTCTAAAAGAAATGAACATTGATTGCAAAACCAAAGAGCGGAATGAATTCGACGAAGAAGATTTAAATTATTTTTGAAACTTTTTAAGAAAACTAATGCTAAAATATATTTCAAAGATTTTCTGAGCCAAAATTTCACTGTCTTATTGCCCAAAATATTGATAAATATATTTTTAAATCAACTGTCATTCACGTCATCATTAACAGTGATACCATAAAGTGCCTAAGGCTTCCTAATTCCCAATCGTACCTATATCTAACCTAGTCTAGTTTTTATAATAGTACCTCAACTATTATATTTATATGTATGTATTTTGTCTTCCATTTGAAATGAGAAAAAAAATATATAAAAAAATCCTGTTAAATAAAATACTCAATCGAAAACAATTCTCACCAACTTTTCCCATATTCAAACTAGTGGAATGACTATGAAATTGTTATCGTGGCAAGGAGTTAAAAGGACAAAAACGAGAACAAAACACATTTCCACATGTGTGTGTTTAATGTCCTTCCATGCGACAATTCTAAAATGGATTAAAATTGTTTTCAACTTGTTTAACGTGTGATCCACATTTGCACTATGGCATGAAAATGACTAGAGTTTTAACAAATGACACACTATGAAGTGTCTTAACTTTTTTAAATCTCTAAACTCAAATTGACCGTTAAATTGTATATTATCAAGAGGACTATACTAAAGTGACCATTTACTGCAAAGGGTTATCTCATGCAAATATTCGCCCGAGCCCAACTTTTTATACGGTAATGGGTCACGTTTAGACATAGCCCCGTTTAAGAATACCCACCAATTTCCAGTATTTGGGGTTCTATTATTCTATTATTTACCAAATTTCTCCAATAAAAATTATAAATATCCACTTTTTCTAGAAGCCCCAATATAGCGGTACCCCCATTTTCAGCATTTTGGAGTTTTTGAGCGTATTATTCGACCGAATTACCTGTAATCTAGTACTTTGCGTTTCTATTGGGTAGCAAGCTTGTCCTCTAAAAATTATAAATATAGGTCAATCTTTTTAGTTAGCCCCCATATAAGGGTACCTCCGAATTTTGGTATTTTGGGGTTCTTGAGCGCGTTTTTGAACCGAATTTGCTGTAATTTGGTATTTTGTAGTCGTATTTGGCCCACTTTTGAGGGGCCATTTTTATATTGGAATAGCCAACTCATTTATTCCGTGTTTAGGGATTGTCTATAATGCCGTATTTCACATTGTATGGGGGATACTATGTACTCGAAATTGTCAGCCTATACCCTACAAAGTATGGAATACTAAGACGATTTTTAAGGGGATTATGTGAAAAACTTGACCAATATTTAACATTGTTTGTAAATAAAATTTTAACCCAACTCTAATTAGTAATGCAAAATTACAGTCACATCGGTTAGAAAAAGAGCACATGGCCATGAACCTATATGAGGCTCATGTCATATCATTGGCCTATATAAAAATTTTTCTGTTTTGATTCTGGCCAAAAAAAAGATCTCTATTGTTTTTTGGTATTAGGTGTTGAAATGGACCAAAAAATTTATTTCTGTTTGTTTTTCTTGTCGCTCTAGAGGCCACAATTATCGGGCAAAGAATAAGCATAAAAATTTTCATAAAGAATATGATCGGGTCAAATGGATCCATACTTTTGTGTAAATATTTAAGGGGTACTACGTATTCTGCTGTTGACTTCTAGTTCAAATATCACAAAATATTACCCAGGCTCAAAATATAGATCCGCATACAGCTCGGTGTGCAGGGTATCATTTTGTCGGCTCGTCCGACTATACTGCTCGCGCTCACTGGTTTTTGTCCTCGTCCATTTCCTGAATTATGCTCTCTATATCCTACTCGATTTAAATGATAACCGTTTGTTTATTTCTAGAAGACGTGGATGGCCTTCAGTCTATAGAGGACCTTTTGAAAGGTTGTTTTTCTACATAACACAGTGCGAAAAGTCTCCTTCTGTAGAATATATTTAGAAATGATGTTTATGTCAAAAGATTTTTGAAGGGCCAAGGATCAATAAGGATCCTAAGATAATCTCTTGTATAGTAGTGTAGTCCCGCGCGGCTTTTGTGCTTTTTTCATAAATTCCTATGAGAACTCATTCAATTACACCCAAAAACGAAAAGCATTGCTGGAGTCGGAAAAGTACACATTAATGTTGCTATTTGGTATTTTGATGGTCGTAGATGCATTTTGTAGTTTGATATTTTGTTACCTCCTGGCAGTAATTTACCATGGCATAAGCCTCTACAAACGGTCTGAGAGATTTATGGTATTTTGAATGAATAAAAATTTCGTTTTTATTTATTTGAAAGATTTATTATTTATTTGAGAGATTTATTGGTAAATTGGATCCACACCGGACGATGTCAATAAAAATTTCTTTATATGACACTCGGAGAATGGACCTTATAACCTTTAAAACTTCATATGTTAATCTAGAGATACCAAAATGTCATGATTTTTTTGTTTTTTAAAAATAATAGGACACTTATTTCAGTGTGTTTATTTAAGTATAACCTATCCCATTGTAAACACAATGATACAACTCAGAAAGCATCACATCACGTCAAGAAAACAAAAAAGAGGTTGGAAAGAAAAAAGTGGTTTGTTGTTGTTCTTGTTTTATGCCGTGCGTTAAACTTGGCACTCGAACACAAAGCACGTAAAGTTTTAACAGAAATAAATGCTCAAATATGTTTATGGCACACACATACGCACAAACAGACAGTCACACAAAATCGACTACAATGCATGCTGTCAGAACTCCACACAAACATACACACACGTTCACTCAGACACACACAATAGAATTCTCTTGAAGGTATTTCAACGAATATGTTTGCCTAGAATTAATATGAATCCTGAGGAATTTCAATTATACAAACATTTACAATCACAAATAATTTATCCCTTGCCAGTGACTCAGTCAGTCAGCCAACCGGCCGGCCTACTTTCCTACCTGCGTCACTTTGGATGGTAATAATTTTTAAAAGAAACAAAATTTAATTTCATTTCTGAGAGAAAATAATTCCATGGCAAATTACTTAATTTAATCGCATTAAAATAATATTATCAGAGAGGCATTTCACACAATCCAATTAACTGCTGGGCTAAAATAACAGGAATAAACACTGCAAAAAAAAACCAGTAAGGAAAGTAGTAAAGTCGGGCTGGGCCGACTATATAATACCCTTCGCCACTTTGGGTATATTCTACATATGTATCCCAACACACGACGCGTTTTTGTTATATATCTATATCTGAACCGATTTCAGGGAAAATTGCCAGAGACTAATTTATATTACTTCAGTACGTTGTGTCATTCGGCCTTGCTATGGATCTTTTCACGCAGCTTAGCAACATCATTTCAGACTTAATTCAGTAGTGTTGGCGGTTTATTTTGGATACCATTTGTATTTTGTTTTTATAAAAAAAACAACTATCTATTAGTGGGGAATGTATGGCATTGATTGCCAAGGGGTAAGGCAGGGAAGACTATACTATACACCAATTACATAAAATCGGACGAAAATATATATGGGAGCTATATCTAAATCTGAACCGATTTTCACGAAACTTTGCCACATCATTCTAGACTTAATTCAGTACGCTATCCCAAAATTCGTGCAAATGAAAAGATTTCCAGGGACTTTGGTGCACCAATTGCCTACAATCGGGCAAAAATATATATGGGAGCTATATCTAAATCTGAACCGATTTTCATGAAACTTAGCACAAATTATTATAGACCCAAATGCCAGTAAGCTATGCCCAATTTTGTGAAAATCGAAAGATATATAGGGTCTTTGGTACACCAATTACATTAAATCGGATGAAAATATATTTGGGAGCTATATATAAATCTGAACCGATTGTCACGAAACTTTGCACACATCATTCTAGACTTAATTCAGTATGCTATACCAAAAGATTTCCAGGGACTTTAGTGGACTATTTACCTAAAATCGGACAAAGCTATATGTGGGAGCTAAATCTAAATTTGTACCGATTGCTACGAAACTTTGCACACATCATTCTAAACTTAATTTAGTACGCTATGCCAAATTTCGTGCAAATCGAAAATATATAGGGACTTTTGTACACATATTACCTTAAATCGGACGAAGATATATATGAGAGCTATATCTAAATCTGACCCGATTTTCACGAAACTTGGCATACATCATTCTAGACCTTATTCATTACGCTGTGCCAAATTTCGTGCAAATCGAAAGATATATAGGGACTTTGGTACACAATTTACCTTAAATCGGACGAAGATATAGATATATATGGGAGCTATATATAAATCTGAACCGATTTTTATGAAATTTTATACACATCATTCTAGACCTAATTCATTACGCTGTGCCAATTTTCGTGCAAATCGAATGATATATAGGGACCGTTTACATTAAATCGGACGAAAATATATATGGGAGCTATATCTAAATCTGAACCGATTTTTCCCAATTTCAATAGGGTTCGTCCTTGGGCCAAACAAATGAGCTGTGCCAAATTTCATCCAATTCGGATCATAAATGCGACCTGTACTTTGTTTACAATTTAACATCTACAGACGGACGGACGGACATGCATACATCGACTCAGAAAGTGATTCTATGCATATTCTCAAAAGGAACCATGGGTCTATCTCGATTATTTTTGCCTGTTACAAACATATGCACAAATACATAATACCCTGTACCACAGTGTGGTGAAGGGTATAAACATATATATCTACACTCACATACCGCAGAGGATAATGAGTTACGGTATGTGCGTGTGTATGTGTAGGAGAGATGGAATGGAAACTTAAATGACATTTTAAGCTTCTCGGGTTAATATTTATTTGCAGTGCAAATGCAATATTAAATTTTGTAGCACTGATTATTATAAATAAATATTTTTGAGTAAAAACATTTTCAACATGTAGAATGTAGGGCGTATGACTAACATTTGAATGAAACGCGTATATCATACGCTCCCTGTATGTACCAATTAATACCTACTTAATCGATGAAAATTACGAATAATAACAAATGACAAGTAAAACCAGTAAGTCGGACGGGGCCGACTATATGATACCCTTTACCACTTTGACTATATTCAAGAGATGCATCCTAACAGACCTCGTATTTTTGACATTGACATGAAAGTTGACTACTTTAAATATATGATATGTGACTATTGGTGAACCGACTTAACCGAACGATTAATAACCGGCACATTTGTAAATGTATATTATAGTACGTTTACATTTAACCGGATTTCGTTAACCCAGTGGGTTTCAATTGTCAATTCCTTTGCATATACGTCAAATAAATCCTCATAAAGTAGGTTAACCCGGTAAAAAGTTCTAATGTACAAGGAGTTTTAAGTTTGCTTTTTCGTTTATAATTCATCGAAATAATCACTGCCAACCATATAAAACACATATTTTTGATCAGCGTAAAATTCTATGGCGATTTGAGCATGTCCGTCTGTTGTCTAGCCTCTAAACAACAACATAGAGTTGTCTTTTGTCTGCAGGCAGGTCAAGTTCGAAGATGAGCGTGCTTTTCAACCTAATTCGGTGAAATTTTGTACAATGGATTATTTTTTGGTACATCAATCCACACATATGTTCCCGGTGAGCTATGCCAAAGTACATGTAATTAGGGCAGATTTAGATTCGTTTAAAAATTATGTTAATCTATCTCGTTTTCTTTTGCCCGTTACAAACATATGCACAAAGACATAATACCCTGTACCTCAGTGTGGTACACCCACCAATTCTCGAATTTAATTTATGGCGGGCATGATAACTCCTCACTGGAACATCAGAATCCGAAAATTCCAACGGTGTTAGAAAGAGTACATGTCTGGCTCTCGTATGAACTAGGATTATTGACTTCGCTCAAAAATTAACAAAATGTCGGACCTTTTATGAAAATATTTTTGGAAAATCGCCGATTTTTGACCACAAACCAAGTTAAAACTAGTAAGGAAAGATATAAAGTCGGAAGAATCCGACTATATGATACACTTTATCACTATGGGTATATTAAACGAATGCATCCTAACAGAAGGGCCATTAACATGAAATTGGATGAACTAAAATATTGACTTTTATCTAAATTTGAACCGACTGAGATCAATCTATAAACATGTCATTCGTTTGTTTCAATAGGTCAAAATTATGTTAATCGATTTAAAGAAAATATCAAAATGCTGAATTTTGTACGTTGTGCAAAATTTCATGTCAATATTACAAACATGAGGAGTTTGGTCCACCATTTATTTAAATTGAATAAAAAAGCTATATCCAAATATGAACCGATTTCAACTAAACATGTCACAGGTTAGGTTATACTAGTTTCAGCAGGTTTTGTTCCTAATGGCCATATTTTGGGTCCTACTTAAAAAGGGGCGAAACTATATATGGGAGCTATATCTAAATCTGAACCGATTTTCAAGAAATTTTACACACATCATTCTGGACTCAATTCAGTACACAATGCCAAATTTAATGGAAATCGAAGGATATATAGGGACTTTGGTGAACCATTTACCTTAAATCGGTCGAAAATATATATGGGATCTATATCCAAATCTGAACCGTTTTGCAATAACAATAACACATCATTCTCAAAAGGGACCATGTGTCTATCTCGTTTCCTTTTGCCTGTTACAAACATATGCACAAGGACATAATGCCCTGTACCACAGTGTGGGGAAGGGTATAAAAAATAAGGAAGATATTCACATATTGGCCTAGTTCATACGATAGCTATATACTCCCAGAGAAACGTGGAATCGATCGATGGTTTTGAGTTATCGTGCCCGCCATTCGTAAAAACACTGCTTTGAGAAAAATGCGTTTAAAGTTTGAGAATCGCTCTTGCCGTCAGACGAACGGGTAATATACCAATCTATCGACAAGGCACATTTTCACCGTATCAAAATGTATATACCCTCATTAGCCATAAGGCGTTGAGACGGGCCAACTTTTTATAACCTCCACAAATACTACACCCAATGATTTTGTGAATGGACTGGATTTTCATATGAAGGATTTAGCAATAAGTTGGAGCAATGATTTTGAAAGAGGTCTACAGGGTTGCTGCCCAGTGTCGTGGTAGAGTATTCGTTAACTACACAACCCCAAGAGTTTGTATCGCCGCGAAATATTGGTCCCACCTTTTTGTATATCTATCGTCATTTCGCGACTTGCTGAGTCGATCTAGACATGTGTGCCCGTCCGTCCTTCTATCCATTATAATTTTTAAGCAGGTTACATGCCATAGTTATGGAATAATCGTCACGAAATTTTGCGCGCAGGACGGATTTTGGCCAAAAAAAATACCCCTATTGGTTTTGGCAATGACCCATTAATATTTAGGGGATGAAATGGACCAATAACTTTAGTTTAGTCTGCCTTTCTGCTAGCTCTAGAGGCCAACATTATGATCTGAACCTTACGACATTTTACACAGAGGAAGGTTTCTGACCATAGAATAATCGATAAATAATCAGCAGGTCAAATGGACCCAGACTTTTGTTTGAAAAATTATGTATTCTATTTGATGGCATATCTGAACCGTTAGAACTAGAACTCTTTAATTTGATATGAGGGTCACTAATGGAGTGTAGTATAGATGTAGCAAAGTAAATTTTTAAAATTAGAACTATAAGTATCCGAAGAGTACTAAAATGTACTTAATTTGGTACAATTTCGTATAATGTGAATGGAAAGAGTGAAGTTTGGAATGCAAATTAGAGCTAAAAACTTGTACAAATTTGATTTGGAGGTTCAAATCGAGCTGGAATCCTGAAAATTGGAATTAACATTAACGTCCGAGTGGAGGATTGGGATAGGTACGTAGTTTTGGAAATTTGTTACTTGTGACGGTGTACAAAAAGAACTAAATCGTACTATATTTGGTACAATTTGGATTTGGGTGAAACGATAGAGCGGGAACAATAAAATTTGGAGTCAGGATCACTGTAGAGGTGTAGAATTGGAGTCACGATTCAGTTTAAGAATTTAATACTTATTGGTACTAAATTTTATACAATTTGAATTTTAGGTGAACCAATAGAGCTAGAATCATGAAATTTGGTGTCAGGATCACTGTTGTGGTGTATGATTGAGATATGTAGAATGTTTTAGAAATTTGTATTAATGTGTACTAAATTTGGTACAATTTAAATTGTGGATTCCGATAGACTCGGAATCCTGAAATTTTGATTTAGGATCACTGTGGAGGTGTAGGATTGGGGTATGTAGGAAGTTTTGGAAATTGGTACTACTATGTACTAAATATAGTACAATTTGAATTGTGGGTGAACCGATAGAGTTGGAATCCATAAACTTGGATTTAGGTTCACAGTTTGGTAAAGGTTTGGGTTAAGTAGGAAGCATTAGAATTTCGTACTACTGAGTACAAAATTTAGTAAAATTTGAATTGTGGGTGAACCGATAGAGTTGGAATACTGGAACTTGGATTTAGTTTCACTGTGGGGTGAATGTTTGGGTTAAGTAGGAAGTTTTGGAAATCCGTACTACTGTATACTAAATTTAGTACAATTTGAATTGTGGGTGAACCGATGGAGTTGGAATCCTGAAACTTGGAGTTAGGATCATGTGGAGGTGTAGGATTGGGATATGTAGAAAGTTTTGGAAATTTGTACTACTATGTCCTAATTTTTGTACAATTTGAATTGTGGGTGAACCGATAGAGTTGGAATCTTGAAACTTGGATTTAGGAACACTGTGGGGTGTAGGATCAGATATTGCAGGAAGTTTTGTTGGATGGTTCAGGAGCGCACTTATGGAAATAACGAGTGCTAAATGGAAATAAATTTGGTAAAAATTGGATTTGGGTGAACCTTTAGAGCTCGAGTCATGAAATTTGGTGGAAATTATTATTTCTTTCATAGCGGCGCATATTTCAAAGATGTGATATAATCAGTAAGGAAAGGATCAAAGTCGTACAGGGCCGACTATATAATACACTACACCTCTTATGCAAAATTTTGTTCAAGTCGGACGAAAGTGGAGTCAATGGAACATAATTTACATTTAATCTGAAGTAAATATATTAGTTTTGAACAATCGCCATTCAAGCCTCAAGTCGGTGGCCAATGAATTTTTCCGTGGCAATTGGAGAGTATATATGTGATTTAAACCTGATGTGACCTACGTCATTCTATACTCATTCTAATTTCGTGTATGAACGTAGCTGAAAATAAAATACTCTATACACGTCATTATAGTCCCATGGGTCTTGTTTGCACCATTTAAATGAAATCTGACGAAAATATATACGGAAGACATATCCAAATCTATACCGACTTCAATAAACCTTTCAGCACTTAATATTCATTTCAGCACATAATTCTATGCTTATTATTTTCGATTTTTTCTGTTACCTCATAGTAGACTTGTCAAACGCCTATTGGGAAATGAGAGTCCTTGGCGAGCATAGTAAGACATAGTATAATTCCAAATTTTTTGGTGGCGACCCTAAATTTCTGCTGTAGGTTATTACTGATATGGCATTTTTTCTACTTCTATTTCGAGTTCTTGTGTTATTTATATGATGACTATGTCAAAACATGGACCTAAATAGAAAGTTTTTATACCCTTCACCACACTGTGGTACAGGGTATTATGTCTTTGTTCATATGTTTGTAACAGGCAAAAGGAAACGATATAGACCCATGGTTCCTTTTGAAAAAATGCATAGAATCGCTTTTTAAGTCGCTTTAAGCATGTCCGTCCGTCCGTCTGTCTGTCTGTCCATGTATTTTTGTGAGCAAAGTACAGGTCGCATTTATGATCCGATTTGGATGAAATTTGTCACAGCTCATTTGTTTGGCCCAAGAACGAACCCTATTGAAATTGGGAAAAATCGGTTCAGATTTAGATATAGCTCCCATATATATTTTCGTCCGATTTAATGTAAATGGTGTACCAAAGTCCCTATATATCTTTCGATTTGCACGAAATTTGGTATAACGTACTGAATTGGGTCTAGAGTGATGTCTGCCAAATTTCGTGAAAATCGGTCCAGATTTAGATATAGCTTCTATATATAGTTTCGTCCGATTTCATGTAAATGGTGCACCAAAGTCCCTATATATCTTTCGATATGCACGAAATTTGACATAATGTACTGAATTGAGCCTAGAATGACGTGAGCTGAGTTTCGTGAAAATCGGTCAAGATTTAGATATAGCTCCCATATATAGTTTCGTCCGATTTCATGTACATTGTGCACCAAAGTCCCTATATATCTTTCGATTTGCACGAAATTTGGCATAACGTACTGAATTAGGCCTAGAGTGATGTCTGCCAAATTTCGTGAAAATCGGTCCAGATTTAGATATATCTCCCATATATAGTTTCGTCCGACTTCATGTAAATGGTGCACCAAAGTCCCTATATATATTTCGATTTGCACGAAAATTGGCACAACGTACTGAATTGAGCCTAGAGTGAGGTCTGATTTAATGTAAATGGTGTACCAAAGTCCCTATATATCTTTCGATTTGCACGAAAATTGGCACAACGTACTGAATTGAGCCTAGAGTGATGTCTGCCAAGTTTCGTGAAAATCGGTCCAGATTTAGATATAGCTCCCATATATAGTTTCGTCCGATTTCATGTAAATGGTGCACCAAAGTCCCTATATATCTTTCGATATGCACGAAATTTGACATAACGTACTGGATTGAGCCTAGAATGATGTGTGCAAATTTTCGAGAAAATCGGTGTAGATTTAGATATAGCTCCCATATATAGTTTCGTCCGATTTCATGAAAATGGTGCACCAAAGTTCCTATATATCTTTCGATTTGCACAAAATTTGGCATAACGTACTGAATTGAGCCTAGAATGATGTGTGCAAATTTTCGAGAAAATCGGTGTAGATTTAGATATAGCTCCCATATATAGTTTCGTCCGATTTCATGTAAATGGTGCACCAAAGTTCCTATATATCTTTCGATTTGCACGAAATTTGGCATGACGTACTGAATTGAGCCTAGAATGATGTCTGGTATGTTTCGTGAAAATCAGTCCAGATTTAGATATAGCTTCCATATATAGTTTCGTCCGATTTGATGTAAATGGTGCACCAAAGTCCCATATATCTTTCGATTTGCACGAAATTTGGCATAACGTACTGAATTGATGCTGGAATGATGTGTGCTGAGTTTCGCGAAAATCGATTCAGATTTAGATATATATATTTGCGTCCGATTTAATCTATATAATGTACCAAGTTCTTATGTTGCATAGCGTTTTGAATTTAATCCAGAATAATGTGTGCCAAGTTTAGTGAAAATCGGTTGAGATTTAGATAAGTGATGCACCAAGGAACCAATATATGGCTGATAGGAACAAAACGTACTGAAATCAGTAGAACCTAACCTGTGACAAGTTTCGTTGAAATCGGTTCATATTTGGATATAGCATCCATATATAAGTAAATTGTGCATCAAACTCCTCATATTTGTTAGATTGACATCAAATTTTGCACAACGTAGTTGGGTTTTCTAGAAGTACAGACCTAGCCCAACGGATGGCCTTTTGATATTTGTTTGAAGTCGACTTACATACTTTTGTTCCATTGTAGCAAACGAATGACATGTTTATGGATAGATCTAGGTCGTTTCACATTTAGATAAATATCACATATTTTATTTCATAAAATTTCATGATAATAGTCCTGTTTAATATACCCATATTGGTGAGGGGTATCATATAGTCGGCCCCGTCCGACTTTACTAATTTCCTTACTGGTTTGCTTTTCCTTTAGTGGAAAATTGTGGTCAATGTATTAAAAATATTGAAAATCGAATATTAGGGTGGTCCTATATATACAAGATATGTTTATTTACAATAAACGAATGCCATATGGACGCATAATGGACGTATAGGGAAAAGCATTTGCAAAGATGTTTCTCACCCTCCAATATCCAGAAAGGCCATTTATATTCACAATGGAGGGATATTGCAGCCAAAAACCAGAAATAGGGCGCAACTTTTATATGGGGACTATCTCAAAATAAAGGTCTACATCGCATAGATTCTGCAAAGATCATTTTCACCATAAAAGATCTCAGAATGCCAAATTACAGCCACCTTGTTGGGAAATTACAAGTAAATCCTTAAAAATACCGCAAATGGGCGAAACCTTTATATGGTTGCTATCGATCTTTTTCAAACATGATTTTCAGCCTTCGGGAATCCGGCCACTCCAATGGTTAAATTTGGCTAATACTTTTCAATAATCGAAAATGACGGTAGGAAATTTATATACTATGGAGGATATATATTCCTGATATAAAAATATGTCTCAAATAACTTATTGAAATTTTTAACAAAACAAAAACCATTAACCCCAAATAAATATTTTATTAACGACCCACACTAATGGACGAGTGGTCGTATAAATAAAACAATAACGAAACATTATAAATTGCTGTTTTTGTATATCGCTGACATGAGTTGTTTTTAGGTTAGATGCAATTTTTTGCCAGTGGCCACAGGCATTTTATCACAAGAAACAGACAACATAAAAAACAAATAAAATAGTTGATGAAAAATCAACAATTCAAGTGCACACATACATATGTACAATGTACATACGAGTATCAGGGAAATATACATAGATATGTGTCACTTTTGAACATGCAAATGTGAATGAGAGAAAAAGCAACACAACATGTTATTAAAACAAATGTTGTCATACGAAAATAAACAATGAACTACTACATATCGACGCCTCCGAACCATAGTTTGCTAAGTCGACTTAGCATATTTTAAAGTTCTTCACGTTTTTAGATACTACGGTCCTTAATTCAAATTCACTGAAATTTTGGTAATCATCGGCCAATCCAAACCAAAAATGTACTTAGCATGGCACGTACGATTAAAGAAACTTCCATACTTTAAAAGCTTCTACTGAAAAACTCACTTTTCAGACTTAGCATACTATGGTTCGGAGGCGTCGATATGATAACAAATAAAACATTCCAAAAAAATATTAAATATTTTTTATATCAAACAAAAAAGATGAAAATTTTGCAATTTAAACCAAAATATATTACTTTCGTCGTCTACAATGGCAGCAGCAGCCAAATGTTAGAACATAAAATTTATTCGCAATTCCATTGCCAGTCATTTCCTTCCTTCCGCTTCGTTTTGCGTTTTCCCATTTGCCAAGTTTTCCCGTTCACTTGTTCGTTAGTTCGTTCGTTCTGTTCTTCGTTTATTTATGTATATGTGCTTAACCAGCTGTTGCTCTTCATAAAGGAAGGATATTGAGGTCTTTATGAGCTCAAATAATATATAGTTGATGTTTGTATGTGTGTGTGTTTGCGTCCGTCCGTCTGTCTGTCCATTATAATTTGTAAACACGATACAGGCCACAGTTATGGACCAATCTTCACGAAATTTTGCATGTAGGATGGGTTCTGGCTAATTGTTTTTGGAAAAGATCGGTTGATATTTAGGGGATGAAATGGACCAAAAACTTTATTTTCGTCGGGTTTTCTGGTCGCTCCAGAGGCCGCAATTATGGCCCAAACATAATTGCATGGAGAAGGGGATCGGGCCAAAGAATAAGCATGCATGTTTTGATAAAGATCGGTCAATATTTACCGTGTCAAATGGACCCTAACTTTTGTGTGAAAAATTACAAAATTTGTATTCTATGGCATATATAGTTACTCCCGAAGGACATAGACCCAGAAGAGTTATGAGAGTTATATTTCGATTTGTAGATATCTTAAAATGCGGAGCAATATCGAAATCTGAACCAGAACGCTGTAGAATAGGACAATCATTGTGACTTTAGTGAACTATTGTGGAATCGGACAAAGCTATATAGGGGAGCATATCTAAATCTGCACCGATTTTTTTGCAATTACAATAGGCTGTGCCAAATTTTACCTCATTCAGACAGACACGGACATTCATTAATTGGCTCAGAAAAGGATTGTATGCGATTTATTTTACCCAAATGCATAATACCCTGTACCACGGTGTGGTGAATTTACTGAACTTTAACATACGTCCTTGGGACTATACAATACTTCGTCTCAATCGAACACACCTTTGGGAGTTTAAAGCACCGTTTAAAAAAAAATCGGCCGAACATATGTAGGGGAGCTACATCTAAATAAGAACCGATTTCAACGAAACTTACCACACGTCATTTTAGACTCAATTAAGAAACCTTTGAGAGTTTGGAGCAGCATTTAAATATAATTGGGCGAAATTATATATGGGAGCTGTATTCAACGGGAAGTATCATACATTATTCCAGACCCAATTCAATATGCTAGGCAAAATTTCATGTATACCGAGCAAACATGGTGTCTCTCATGCACCATTTACATAACATTGCCGACCGAAATACTAAAATGTGAACACTCAAACTGACATTAAAATATTAAAAAAATGAGGGAGTTAGCGGTAAATAAGCTGGTCGAATCGAAAATGTGAACATTCGAAGATATTCGGGTATGTTCTGGAATTCACGGCGTGTTCTTTTCACTTCACACATACTCTTCACCTCAGAAGTTACCTCCTGTTATGCATCTCACGTGAATTAAAATTTTCGAACTGCGACAAAAATAAACGCCGACATGGTACTTTGCAGAAATAGTGTTGCCATACAATGTAAACTGTATTCGTTTTTAACATTGTTTCTGTTATTTTTTAGTAATTCCGTAAATTCTAACAATAATTTTATTATTATTTTTTAATATTTTATTATTCGCAACATAAAACATATGTATGAAAGTCTTGTAATATCATTAATTTGTTGATTGATTTAAGGAGAACATTTGGTAACCCTATCTTGTACGATCGTATTGCAAATCAGCTGTTTGTGTAAGCGAGAGATTCATTCGGAATAAAAGCAACACAAACCTAAGTATCTATTTAAAATTGGTTTTTAAATGCAGTTTATCATAATTTTGTGATTTCAAACAAATTATACGCAATAATAACATATTAATCTATCATCATGTGTCTCAAAACCAGTAAGGAAAGTAGTAAAGTCGAACGGGGCCGACTATATGATACCCTTCACCACTATGGGCATATTAAACAGGACTATTAGCATGAAATTGGATGAAATAAAATATGTGATATTTATCTAAATGTGAATCAAACTAGATCTATCCATAAAGTATGTAAATCGACTTCAAACAAATATAAATAGGTCATCCGTTGGGCTATGTCTGTACTTCTAAAAAACGCAACTATGTAATTCTATGCTCAATTTTGTACGTTGTGCAAAATTTGATGTCAATCTGACTAACATGAGGAGTTTGATGCCCAATTTACTTGAAATCGGGCGAAAATATATATGGAAGCTCTATCCAAATATTAAGCGAATTCAAACAAACTTGTCAGGTTAGGTTATACTAATTTCAGAACGTTTTGTTCCTATTGGTTCCATGGTGCGTCAATTACTTAAAATCAATCTATAATAAAAGGAAACTATATTTAAATCTGGACCGATTTTCTCGAAACTTGGCAGGCATCACTCTAGGCTTAATTCAGTACGTTATGCCAAATTTCGTGCAAATCAAAAGATATATAGATCTTAGGGGCACCATTTACATGAAATCGGACGAAACTATATATGGGAGCTATATCTAAATCTGGACTGAGTTTCTCGAAACTTGGCAGACATCACTCTAGGCTTAATTCAACACGTTAAGCCAAATGTGCAAATCGAAGGATATATAGCGACTTTGGTGCACCATTTACATGAAATCGGACGAAACTATATATGGGAGCTACATCTAAATCTGGACTGGGTTTCTCGAAACTTGGCAGACATCACTCTAGGCTTAATTCAACACGTTATGCCAAATGTGAAATCGAAAGATATATAAAGACTTTGGGGCACCATTTACATGCAATCGGACGAAACTATATATGGGAGCTATATCTAAATCTGGACCGATTTTCACGAAACTTGGCAGACATTCATTCCTAAATGATTAGGCTGTACCAAATTTCGTGCAAATCGAAAGATATATAGTGACCGTTTACATTAAATCGGTTAAATATATATATATATATATGGGAGCTATATCTAAATCTGAACCGATTTTCCCAATTTCAATAGGGTTCGTCCTTGGGCCGAATAAGTGACATATGCCAAATTTCACTTTGTTTACAATTTAACATGGACAGACGGACGGACGGACATTGCATAAATCGACTTAGAAAGTGATTCTATGCATATTCTTAAAGGAAACTATGTGTCTATCTCGTTTCCTTTTGTCTGTTACAAATATGTATGCATAAAGACATAATACTCTGTAACACAGTGTGTTGAAGGATATAAAGATATCATATGGTAGAATTCGACATTATCATGTATATAGGGGTGCAAAAAAATTTTATTAAAATTTCCCCTTCATTCTGAGCATGAAATCTATCACTTTGATTTTTTATCAAAAAAGAAAATGTCATGCAATAAAGTGTTAATCAAAAACTGTTGATCTACATCATTTGTTTGAAACGGATTTAAAATTAATATTTAAAGCAATTGTCATGGAGTTAAACAAAAATAGAAATATCGGCACTTCCGCGGTTGTTGTTGTTGTAGCAACTATCTACATGTTTGTCGTATTAAGTTGATCTGGTTCTGATTCCTCTGTTTCCAGGTTCAGGAAGGTTGCAACCTGTAACGGTTGCGTCCAAAGAGATTCCGGAGACAGATGAGTGGGTTTAGCAGGGCAGTTAAAGAGATGCAGCGTATCGTGAGGTCCAAACCCACATGCAGGGCATGTGTTTGGAACCGCGCTGTCAATTCGGGCCCAATACGAATTGAGGCGGCTGCACCATCCTGATCTTAGTTGGGCTAAAACCACTCTCGTTTGTCTAGGCAGCTCACGTTCTTCTGCTGCTATAGGTGGTGGGTGGACTCCAAGTACAGCATTCACACGGTATTGGTCCATTGCCTGGGTCACTGCTTCCGTATGAATGTTGGTAATTCCTGCTCGATAAGCCTCATGATCTAGGGGTTCTCTTTTATACCGTTGGACCTCTCTCTCTAGATCATGTAGGTCTCTCCTTACGTGCCTGGGTGGGGGAATTCTATCCATAAGATTATGACATGGATGATTCCTGCGATAACACCCAAGCAGGTACTGCATCGACAGCATCCTATTGTGCCGATGTACGGGTAAGACCATAGCCTCCTCATGTAAATGGTCCACTGGCGTCATAAGGAGGCACCCTGTCGCAGTTCTCAGGGCGGCATTCTGGCAGGTTTGTATGTTCTTCCACTGCGTATCGCTTACATTCGCATACCACACTGGCGCCGCATAGCTTACCACCGACCGACCTATTGCTTTGTAAGAGGTCAACAAGGTCTCTTTATCAGCACCCCAAGAGCTGCCGGCAAGCGACTTGAGGACCTTGTTCCTACTTCTCATCTTATCGCAAATAGCGGTGGCTTGCGCGGACGACTTAAATAAGCTATCGAACGTTACTCCCAAAATTTTTGGGTAATTAGTGGTCGGAATTATTACACCATCGACCATGACGTTCAGAGGGAGCTTCATTTCAGCCGTCCATGTGGTGAACAGAGTGGCTGAGGATTTGGCGGCGGATATCGTCATATTCCTCAGATGGAAGAACTGTGCTAAATCAGCTATGTAGACATTTAACCGTTCACAAATGTCATCGATAATAGGGCCCGACGCCATGATCGTACAATCATTCGCGTACATTACGATCTCAATGCCGTCCGGTGGTTGTGGAATTTCAGAAAGGTAGAGGTTAAACAGTTCCGGAGATGAGACCCCACCTTGGGGAACTCCCTGTTTCACTCTACGGGGTTTAGACTTCTTGTTTCTGAATTCCACATATGACTGGCGACCACACATGTAATTGATTACCCAACGTTTCAAACTAGGCCGGAGGTTGGTCTTCTCTATGTCCTCGAACAGCTTGGCGTGATTGACAGTATCGAAGGCTTTCGATAAGTCAAGAGCCACCAAGACTGTTCTGTCGCACGGCCTGTTCTGGTTAAGTCCTCTACTTACATGTGTGGTTATGGCGTGTAATGCTGTGGTCGTACTATGCATTCTCCGGAATCCATGTTGGTGCTGAGGGACTGGAAACCTACTTCTCATCAGAGGGAGGAGTAGTGACTCAAGCGTCTTTGCTACTGGAGACAGAAGGGAAATCGGCTTGTACGATTCCCCTCTGCTGGCATCCTTGCCTGGCTTCAGTAGCGGGACCACCCTGCCTATTTTCCAGGCTTCAGGAACAATGTGGGTGGCTACCGACAGGTTGAGAACAGTAGTTAAATACTCCACTCCAGGTTCATCCAGTTGCTTCAGCATTATCATCGAGATTCCATCCGGGCCCAACGCTTTGGATGATTTAGCGTTTCGAATGGCATCTGCAACATCATCCTTCGAAAATTGTGGTGGTACCTCCTCGGCTCGGAGGGCTCTAATGCGACGAAGCACACTCCTTTTCGCCATGTCACTCTCGGGGTGCTCAATAAACTGCCGGTTAAAAAAACTCGCGCACCTCTTCGGATCAGTCAACGTTACGTCGTTAAACGTGACAGCCGTTCTATCATCCTTCCTTCCAGGATTCGAGAGTGACTTAACCGTTGCCCACAATTTACTTGTTGCGGCTCCAATGTTGCAGAGCTTCAGGTGGTCTAGCCACTTTTTCCGCTTGCGTTCGCATACTAACCTGTTGACTTCAAGGGTGAGTTCCTTCACTCTTGGGTCTTCAGGTGTTGTACGGCGAAGCTCATCACGCTCATTCGCAAGCACCGTCGCTTCTGCTGGGAAGTTTGGTCTCACTTCGGGTATACGACCAGCAGGTATATGGCGGGCGGCTGCAGCAGTGATGATGTCTCGGAATTTCCTCTCAGCTACCCGAGGATCTGAGGGAATGGGCAGCTCTCTGAAGCGGCGATTGGTTAAATCTCTGAAACCTTGCCAATCAGCTTTACCATGGTTCAGGAAAGTTCGGCGTTCAGAGGTTATGAAATCGGGTGGTCTATTTACGGAGACGATGATGGGGAGGTGGTCTGAACCAAGAGAAATGACGGGTTGCCAGATTACGTCATTAATCAGACCTGGTGCCACAATGGTGATGTCCGGCGAGCTGTGGCAATCTCCTCTAATTCTCGTGGGGGCATCCTCATTCACCGTGCAAAACGAGGAGCTGTCAATTTGCTATGCCAGCGCTGTACCCCTCTGGTCATTACCTAGGACGGAATGCCAGAGTTCATGATGGGCATTGAAATCCCCTAGTACCAGACGGTTATTACCCTCCAAAAGTAAACTAATGTCGGGTAAATAACGCGGGGTACAGCTATTTAACGGCGGGATGTACACGTTAAGCACCTCTATCTCGGCAGTACCACACTTGACTGCTACCCCCATACACTCCATATATGGGTCACTAGAGTCTAGCTCAAGCGAGATAGGTCTGTATTGTACAGAGTGGTGTAACAAGAAAGCAAGTCCCCCACCTCCGCTTCTAGTGCGATCCTTTCGCAACACGTTGTAACCATCGCAACGGTGCAAGCTACAGGTATCAGACAGCTTGGTTTCTTGGTTGAGGTATTTATAAAGTCGAATTAGTCTGTATAGAAACTACATGATTTTATAGAAAGCAATTAGTCTGTGGCAAAATTATACTTTTACGCAATATTTCAGATAATTATGTCAATAAAACTAGATGAATTTAACTTCCAAAGTTTATTTATAAAAAAACGGCATGTAAAATAACAATTTACTTTCATTTATTCCAACATAACCTATGAGATTCCAGCATTATCAATTTTTCGGCTACTGAACCAATGGTTATAATCCAAACGTAACAGCAGCTGCGATAGCGGAGCAGTGCTTGTTGCAGATTTTAAACCAACCAATAAATTAATGAGCTGCTGCACTAAGGTAGCAAAGCGTTCACCCAATTTATCGGTATTCTCATCAACATTCTCCTCGGATTTTTCATTATCGATTAATGTACAAAAATCATTACAAATGTGAAAGACTTCGTTAATAATCAAATAAACAGGATTGTTACAATTCAATAGAGATGTCTGCAGGACATTTGTGCGACTGTGATCATCATCTGTTTGCAGAAAGCATAGGGATAAAATATTCGCTTGAAAGACACTATGGGCCCGTTGAATTTGTTCGAAATCGGCCTCATTTAAGACGGTGTTTAGTAGAATACTGAATTGACTGTCTAGGACATCAACTTGTATGTAATACTGTAGATTATCGACAAAGAACATCAGCTCGTTACGCAAAAGCATAACTTTCACTTTGTGGTCGGTTGATTTCAATTTGAATTTTCTTGATGATTTACACCAAATCATGTGCAAATCATATTGCATTTTCTTGATGAGGATGAGGAAACGAAAGAGAATGTTATAACGTTCCAATACTTTGGGTGAGAATAGCAAATGTAATGGCCAATTGATTTTATACTGCAATTGAATTAGCTGAAGATAACCAAATTCCAAAGATTCATCGGTTTCTGGATGGGCTTTAGGCATGCTAACCGAAAATTGTTCCAACTCTTCGGAGACACCAATACTGTGAGCTGCCGACTCGAAAGCCTTGACGAAATCTCTTAACTTGTTTGTGTTCTCAGTTTCCTTGTTTATAATATAAATTTGTCGGATATATTCCAGGAACAGCTCACCACGTCCCAGTAAAAAGAAGTCTTTGAATAATTTCAATTGTTTAACCAAATCGGCTTGGTTCACAGCAATCTCCGATAGACGTGTGGTCACATAGGTCTTCAGTTCATCGATTACACTTTCATAATGGGAAACAATTAAATCATCATCATGCAGTAGGGCTTGTATTTTGGCGAAGTAAATATGTTCCTTGTCATTCCAAAAGGATTGCTTGAGATCGAGATAACTATTCTCATCTTTATTCCATACATGACATTTCTTTTTCACTTTATCCGTATCAACTTTGAATATCAATACAGTTTGACCGATGAAAAGGACCTTCTCAGCCCACAGGTATGACAAATAGGATGGCAACAATTCATAGCGTACCTCATAACGCCAAATGTCGGCATAATTGCTAGCCATTTCCGAATTGCAGGTGGCTGTATAACGACCACTACCTGTTGTAGTACCCTTATCGCTACCCAAGGTACTGTTGCCATCACCCTCTGAGCATTGTATGAAAAATTCTCCATATGTATCCTGCAGTTTGGCATACAGTATCCAATGAGTCAATTGCTTCAGAAAGATTACATTGACCTTGTTCTGAAGCAGTTTAACAGCCTTAATCGCCCGAGCATCCCCATGTAGGGTATTTTGTTGCAAATATTGAATTATGGCACAGCCATGTAACCTCTGTACACAGACACCGCGAATCAAATTGGCCAAATACAATGCCAGTGGCTCATATTCCTGCAGCTTATGGTAGATAAACATCAGCGACTGATTTGGATGCATCAGATATTTACGTTCCAGCTCGGCAACATCCTGCAAATATTCATCCAAGACTTCTGTGATGCCATTGGCAAATGCCTTCAAGTACAGACCATTCTGCAGCGATTCATCTGTATCGAAAACACAAGTATTCGAAGAAATATTACGATTTATACTATAGATTTGTGCAAATCTTGCTATATCCCGCAGCAAATTGATAATTCGTATTATATCCTCCAGGATATTCCTTTCGCAGGGATGGAAATATTTATGCACCGCCTCCGATGCCAAGAACTCTTCAATGGGCAACTGTTCACTTTGCAAATTGAGACATGACAAAAGTATATCATGTATCATTTTGAAAAATGTGAAAATGGTTTTGATGTTGTTCACTTGGGCGGGGTGTTAAATAATAAATTCAAAATATTCAAAAGCCGAATTGTTTATTGCAAAACTTGTTGCAAAAAACAGATGTAACAAAAATTAAAAAACGTTCCACTAGCTAACGAATGGGAGAGAAGACAAAATGACAGATAAAGAAGAACTCAATGAGTATGCGGGGTTTTACACTTATCGGTATTGGGATTGGTGTTGAGAGTTTCTCTCTCCTGAGAGAATAATTAGAGTTGCGCTATTTTTAATATTGTAACAAGCGTACTTTTTGTTCACAAAAGTTACGAATTGACATAAACGTACCAAAACAAAAATTAGATTTTTTATTACTCGTGAATACATATACGCTACGATACCCTACACAACTACCACGGAACTCTAACTTTCTGCGGATATTTATTCCGAACCTGGGCAATATTTCGTTATAGTTGCAACCTCCTGCCCGATTAGAGGTCAACAGCACATGTCCCTTAAACTGAAATATTTTCCGAATATTAGTCTCAATTTAGATTGGGCGAGTTTACTTGCGGCAATTCTTTGTTTGCCGGAGAGAGGGACAAGGGGAATAAAATTTGAAAAAAATTGCCCGTACCGACAATTTTATGGCAATTCCTTTTGTGTATTTTGTTTGTAGTGTCAGTGATTTGAAATACCAATCCAGAACATTGTCACAAAATGTAAAAAAAAATATTTTTTTGAAACCGAATTGCCTTGTATAGACGGATGAAGCAAGTTCAAAAGAGAACGATAAAAATTGCCGCAAGTAAACTCGCCTAATCTAAATCAGGACTTACTAATATTCAGTCCATCCCTTGTATTTCTTTCTATTGTGGCATACGGGTCGACTCGAAAAAAAACACAAAAAATTAAGTTTTTGGTCCAATTCATCCCAAAATTATTATCTGATCATCACCAAAAATTAATGTAGTTGTCCTTGACCATAACTGGAACTTCATGGACAATTTCAAAGCAACCAGTGCTATATTTTCGCCCTCTAGTGTGGTAATGGATTACTAAATAATATCTGAGTACGTAAGCACCTATAAATATTTAAGTGTAACTCCCACATCCGAGTACATACGACAATATAATTTGTATCAATTTAAAGGCCAACCAATCTTCTTGGATATATTATCAACTTCAAGAGTAAATATATATGCCATAGAATACAAATTTTGTCAATTTTTACACAAAAGTCAGGGTCCATTTTACCCGCTAAATGATGACCGATCTTTATCAAGGTTATTCTTTGGTCCGATCCCCTTCTTCATGTAAAATTTCACGATGTTCGGACCATCATTGCGGCCTCTAGAGCGACCAGAAAAACCGAAAAAAATAAGTATTTGGTCCATTTCATCCCCTAAAAATTAACCGATCTTTACCAAAAACAATAGGGGTCTTCATTGGCCCGAATCCGTCCTATATGGAAAATTTCGTGAAGATTGGTCCATAACTGTAGCCTGTATCGTGTTTACAAATTATAATGGACAGACGGACGGACACACATGTCTAGATCGACTCAGCTAGTCGAGATATGACGATTGGTATACTTAAAGGTGGGTCTAGGACCAATATTTCGCGGCGTTACAAACTTTTGGGGCTGCACAAAGCTATAATACCCTGACAACATAGTTGTGTATGGTATAAAAATCAATTTCTGTTCCTAGTGCATTCGGACCTTTATTTTCTATAATAAAGGTGATTTTCTGAATGTTAGGTGTACTGTACACATTTTTGGCAATTTTGATAGATTTTACAGATCTTTTTCAAAAAATTTTATCTGTAAATGATTTTATCGGCGCTTAGTATACCTAATTTAACTAAATTAAAGAGCTTTTTAAAAATTATTTTCAAAAAAATGCAGCAAAGCAAAAAATTACACAATGCTTTAATTATGTGGCCACTTCAAAACCGATGTATTTTCATAAAAACCGTTATTTAATGAAAAATTGCATGGAAGTGTTCTGAATTAAAAAAATTTCGAAAATACTTCAAACGAATCGAGGGCTGATCAAAAAATGTTTACCACAATAAATGTTTTAATTACGTGACCACCACTGTATATGGGAGCTATATCCAAATCTGAACCGATTTGAAAAAAAAAATTGTACACACATCATTCTAGACTCAAATCAATATGCTATGCCAAATTTCGTGCAAATCGAAGGATATATAGGGACTTTGGTGCATCATTTACATTAAATCGGACGAAAATATATGTGGAACCTGTATCTAAATCTGAACTGATTTTCTCGAAACTTATCACACATCATTCTAGACTTAATTCAGTACGCTATGCCAAATTTCGTGCAAATGGAATGTTATATAGGGACTTTGGTGCACCATTTACCTTAAATCGGACGAAAATGTATATGGGAGCTATATCTAAATCTGAACCGATTATTAACGAAATTTAACACACATCTTTCTAGACTTAATTCAGTACTCTATGCCAAATTTCGTGCAAATCGAAGGATATATAGGTACTTTGGTGCACCATTTACCAAAAATCGGACGAAAATATATATATGGGAGCTATATCTAGATCTGAACCGATTTTTCCCAATTTCAATAGGGTTCGTCCTCGGGCCAAATGAATGAGCTGTGCCAAATTTCATCCTATTCCAATCAAAAATGCTACCTGTACTTTGTTTACAGTTTAACATGGACAGACAGACGGATGGAGGGACATGCATAAATCGACATAGAGAGTGATTTTATGTATATTCTCAGAAGGAACCATGTGTCTATCTCGTTTCCTTTTGCCTGTTTCAAACATATGCACAAAGACATAATGCCCTGTACCACAGTGTGTTGAAGGGTATAAAAAACAAGGAGCGTCTAAATTTTTTTAAAAAATCTAAATTGAAAATCGTAGTATTGGAAACATGTGATTTTGTCTGATGAGACCAAAATGAACCGTTTCCAATCAGATGGCAACAAATATAGTGGAGCCGCTCGCAAATCTTTAGCGATTTCAATTTATTTGCTTTCGGGGTGTTTCACCTGGTGGAACGTTATGATAGAAGGTATAATGCTGATTATCTCAATATTCTTTAAGACAATTTTGTAAACAATTTCAACAAGTTAGATATCCTAAGCACACCTCAACTATAGCTATCTGCAATGTTTGGATCAAATCAGACCTTCCAATAGATTGATATTGGATTAACAAGTATTCAAGATTTTTACACTTTGGGGGAGAGGTAACAGAAGTGGTGGACCGACTGGTGTCAGCATTGAATTTGATATATGCAAGATTACGATGACAAAAGTTTGGATGAAATTGAATACTCCGTTTCTTTCATTTAAAATAAAAAATTTCAAAAAGTTCACCCTTTTGGGTGAACATTATACGGGCATGTTGAAAATATTAGGTTCTGCAAAGTTTAGTTCAAATCGGTGCCATCTTTGGACTCGATCTAAAAGTATTACAATGACTAAAGTTTGGATGAAAATTAGATATTCCGTTCGTTTCAAAGTTTTGATTTCATCATCGGACTTGATCTAGGCTTGGTAACGATAATAGGTTTTGCAAAGTTTGGTTCAAAAAGGATAGTCTATTCGCATGAATGAATTTTGTAGCACAATTTTGACCATTTTGTTGGAGTGGACCGATATTTACCATATTCAAACTTCAACTATGTTTGGAAGAAATATTACGAGTGCAAAGTACTCGATTGATTACTCCCTTCGAGAGTTATCGTGCGCAACAGCCAGCCAGATGTTTGAAAATCACCTCCAAATTGTCTGAATTCGGTACAAAGAAACATGGGGCCTAAAATGAATATTTTGATGGGACACATTTTTGCCGTACTAAAGTGTATATACCCTACCCTCATAGCCATAAAGCTGAGGATATAAAAACGGATGATTGCCGAAGGAAACAAATAATCGCTGAAAATTTATGTTGAATTCTCCTTTGAGGGGACTTTTCATTTTCATATATCTACCAGTGAGACCAATGTATATGTTCTTGATCAGAATATAATGCTGAAATCGCGGTAGAGCTCGCAATATTTCGATTGCATTTTGGATTTTTTCACTGTTTTAAACGAATTCGCTTTAATTTGATACCTTGAGTTATGTAGCAAATCTGCCTAACAAGAATCAACTTATCTGCGATAAGTTGAAAAGTTGGAACAAAGTCTTCTAGTCGCTTGCTGCTAGCACTTGGGGCGCAGATAAGGAAACCTTGTTGACCTCTTACAAAGCTATAGATCTGTCTGTGGCTAGCTGTGCGGTTCCATGTGGCCTGTGAATACTAGAAGGATAAGACACCCCCATCCAGGCTTGTCAGGAAGGACCTGCATGATCTAGAGAGGTCCAACGTTATAAAAGGTCCGAGCAGGTCTGAATAGCGTTCATGCAGTTGCCGCAGCGCTGAAGGAATACCGAATGAATGCCTTCCTCGGAGACCACCCCCCGTCCATAGCCGCTGAAGAACGTCAGCTGCCCAGACAAACCAGAGTAGTTTTGGCTCAATTACGTTCAGGATGGTGCAGTTGTCTCAATTCGTATTGGGCATGGATTGGTGACCAGGCGCAGAATGTTTGCCCAGCATGTGGTACGGGCTCTCATGCCACACTGCACTTATTCAATTGCCCAGCCAAATCTACTCGTCTTACTCATGAAGATCTGTGGTTGCAGCCAGTGGAAGTAGCTGAATTTCCTAACTTGGAGACAGAACCAGGTTGAATTTAAATAGGAAAACAACATTCATATAAACTGGTACAATAACAACTAAGGTAGGAGGTACTTCGCCCCGCAAATTATTAATTTGAGAAACCCCTAAATGCCAATATCAATTTGTTGAAAAAAATAAACAACACCTTTTAGGACATGAATTTCGATTTAATAACTCAAATCTTTTACATGGGAGGTTTTGTTTTTTCGAGGATAAAGATACTTGTTTTATATATTATTTATATATACATTTGTTGTTTCTATTATGGAATATTATGTATTTATTTGTGTTTTTTGTTTTTATTTCATATTCATTCATTCACTTATTTTTTGTTTGTTTTCTGTTAACATTAAAACTAAACTAAATTACAATTTGTTTTATATATGTACTTAATAAGTGATAAAAACGTACAATATAGATGCGTAAAGAAATATTGATGCCATAAATGTAAACGCAAAAGGAATTTAAAATTGAAATATACAATTTTGTAAAATAGTTTTTGTTTCGTTTCTTTTTTTTTATTCTATAGAATACATATTTGCAATTTTGTGCCAAAGATTAAAAATATTTATAAAAAATAAAATACAAATAATTTAATGTACACATAAATGAGATAGATAGATTGCTGCTATTTGAGGCATCTTCTTTTTCTACGCTGTTACTAGGTTTCAATTTGTTTCTTTTTTAATTTAAAATTCAAACATAAAATTCACAATTTAATAGTAATGAGAGAGAAAATTTTTGTGTGTTTCTTTTGTTTGGGGGTATTTTTGTTTGTTTATATGTATATAATATTATCTGTTCATTGCATATGTTTGACATTTGCTGCTGATTATATAAAGAAAAGAAATACAATATCTATGAATAGCTAAATTAAAAAAATAATAATACAGATCAAATTTAATAAAAAAAATATATATAGTTTCCAGATGAAAACAAATTTTTGTATACGTATAGCAGGTGTGTAGGTGAGAAAGTATATAACTAAAGTAAAATTCAGTTGTATTACAAAAAATATAACAAGAAATTAAAATAAAAAATATATATTTAAATGGTATACATTACACCACC
>NW_026884057.1:0-54667 GCF_032173495.1 Musca vetustissima
TCTTGGTATCAACCAAACGGTTTTTTTTCTTTCATCATTACTATCCCATCCAATAAAAACAAAAGAGTCCTTTACAACCTAGTCGATACTCTGTTTCAATTTTCGTCTTAAATCCCCCCTCCGCAAAAAAATCTTAAGCTTATTTGGGACATGCGTACAAATCGCGACTGGCCAGTAAGCCAGCCATCCATCCAGCCATGAAAGGGAAATGCATAAAAATTCCGGTTGATAAATTACTACGAAAAATTTCGATGGAGGCATTAAAACGGAACACTTGAAATTGAGCAACAACAGCAAGGAGACGAAGAAGAAGAAGATCAAATTGAAAATAGAAAAGGATGTTATTAATTGCTAAAGGAAAACGGGAGTAATTAGTCACACTACTCTTCAAATCATCATGATAATGAGGATGGTGGTGGTGTTGGTGCTTACTGCCAATGCCTTGCCACAATTTTGATGATATTCTGCCATACTAAAAATTGTGGAAAAAATAAGGTCAAAATATTGTGTTCTCCACAATATGAAAGAGATGGAAAGGGGTAAAGAAATATAATGAAATTACAAATGAAAAAAGAAGAGTTAAATATTTGAAATATTTTCAGAAATCTCTTTTAGATTGAATTGAATAATCATGAAATGGAAATTCCTTGGCATTCGTTGTAGAAGTTGCAGGAGAACAATGGCGGTGTAGTTTTGTATGACATTGTTCGGTTTGGATGTGAAGGTTTATTTGAAGTTGTTGTTAAATATGTTAATAGAGTTAGACACTATTTGATTGTTCATTAATCATTTTATGCTGATACATAGATATTTTGATTTTAATGACCTTTGCAAGGACAATGGAAGATGGGATTAAAATATAAATAAAGCCAGGATTTCAAGGTCATTGGTTTTGACAGGCATTAGACAAATGAAACCACTCAGTTTCCTATTTAAGCAAAATCCCTCCTCGAGTTAAGTTTGTATATCCTTGTTTGTAAAGGCTTTGTATATCCTTCATTACATTTTCCATTCGATTTGTAATTCTTCAAAATATTTGGCGAACGCCCCACATTATCCTGATCAGAATAAAATGATATGCTGACTTAGCAAATATTGGGAATCCAGAATATTTTATTAAAAACTATATTTACATATCCTTCGGTATCCTTTATTGACAAATCCTCAATTATAGTTTTGATGGTCTTTACGGTATTTTCTCAAAAGATCCACGAATTTAGTTCTGGAAATTTTTTTGAAAATTTTCTACTACTTCCACGGTACTCCAACTGCAGGAAATTGTCAATGAACCCCCTACATTTTGCGTTTTTTTTTCAGTTTTACCCGCAATTTTACATTGTAGTGACTGTAATGTGGCTTCTCTGGTTCTTAGAGGGCGAATAACTTATTTGCAGAAAATGTTCGATATAGGTCCACTTTTGGCATAGGCTGTACTTAAAGTTCGCACCCCATTTTCCAAATTTTTAAGTATTTGGCCACATTTTCCATCGTATAGATATTTGGTATTGTGGGTTTCTGCAGAATATGTCATCATAGTCCTAATATAAAACTTGCCCCATTTTCTGAGGTCGTAATTTGGTATTCCGTGTTGTTGTGGAATATTTCGACATAGTCTTAATATAAACCTCCCGCTCCCTTTTCTGTATTTGAAGGCTTTAGCAGCATTTTTTCCATCGAAGTGACTGTTATTTGGTATTTCAGGTTATTGAGGGGTGACAAAATATTTTTAGAAACATAGGTCCATATTTTATCATTGCCCGGTGCTCAATTCTCGATATGTTGAAGTTCCTAGCCCAGTTTTCCATCCTGACGAAGATGTTCTTCAGTCAGTCGATCTTTTCTGTAATGAAATAGGATATAAGGCTTATGGTAGATTTAAGAAATTTTTAAGGTACACCACATGGTGGAGGGTATAAAAAGTTCGGCGAATATATATTTCGATCGTTTTCCGTCTTTGAGAACGAAAACGCGAGAATGACCAAATATACGATATACTGCTTCTGAAAGAAAAAAAAATGGTAAAACATTCTATATTAAGTGGACTGAAACGATAAGTGAGATGGGGGATATTTTCATACTTACTTAGCTGACTTGTGACAGAACTTTCGTTACATAAGCGTCCAATTTGAAAGGCCATGTTCCGAGATGTTGTCTTCTTCTTGATCTTTCCATATAATTCATGGCCTTCCCCTTCTTCGTGAAGGGGCGTTCTCACAACATGACCTGGCCAACGTAGTCTTTGATGCTCGATATGTCCGACTATGTCGATGTCCGAGAATATATGGTAGAACTCATGGTCCATTCGAAGGCGATATTCACCGTAGACGCCCATAGATTATTCGGAGTAATTTTCCTTCTATCACTGCAAAAGCTGCCCATCTGCTTGCACAAGTACCCATGCTTCAGATCCACATAACAGCACATGTAATATCAGCGTCTTGTAGAGTGTGAGTTGGGTCTGGCAAGAGGTGGCCTTGTTTTTGAATTGCTTACTCAGACCATAGTAGAATCTGTTGGCCAACTCTATTCTTCTCCGAATTGCAAAACTGATGTCATTAGTTTTATTTATGGCGTTCACTACTGTAGTTTACAAATTACTGCCAGTCCCATTTTGGCAGACTGATTCTTAATTCTTTCAAAGATGAATGTTACCACTCGCAATGTTCGACCCATTATGTCGGTATCGTCGGCGTAGGAGAGTAACATATGCAGTTTGGTGTACATAGTCCCATTTCTGTTCACATTTGTATCTCGTATGCACTTTTCCAGCAGGATCTTATACAGGTCACACGACCATCTGACACCTTGTGACACCTTGTTCGATGTGGAAGGGGTCCTTGAGATCCTTTCCGACTTGAACTGTTGATCTTGTGCCAGTTAACGTTATCCTGCATAGCCGAATTAATTTTGCAGGAATTCCAAACACAGACATGGCTTTATACACCTCTGAACGGATAGGGCTGTTTAATTCGCCTTTATAGTCGACGAATAGGCGGAATGTACCGATGTGCTTTTCGTGGGTTTTTCCAGGATTTGGCGCAGAGTGAAAATCTGGTCAATGGTGGATTTGCCAGGTCTGAAGACGCATTGGTATGGTCCAATAATGTCATTGACCATTGGCTTCAGTCGTTCATACAGTACGCTGGATAGGACTTTATATGCGATGGGAAGGAGACTTATTCCTCTATAGTTGACATATATCGTCTTGTCTGAGATTCCAATCATTGGGCATGCATTCCTCTAGTCAAATTGTACTCTGACCTCATCTTGGCAAGGTGGTAAACACTCTATACCGTCATCTCTTATTGGTTATGGGACATCTTCTTCACCGCCACTATTTGATACTAGAAGCTTTTCAAAATGCTCCTTCCAGATCCTCAACACGGTGTCTGTATCTGTCACCAGGTTTCCATCTTCATCCGTAGGGGAGAATGGGCCCGCACCAAATCCGTCGGTTTGGTGTTTTACTCGTTGGTAAAATTTCCGGACTTCATCCTGACTCCTGTCTGCAGGGTTGCCCTATACGCTACGTTATTCAACAGTAGCAATACGATGCTCCTAATCGTACCATGGACTTCTTTATGGCGGTCTTTGGTACCCAATTGATGCTTTTGCTGAGGTTTGTGGAGAGTGGGCAATTCTTTGCCATTGCCCTTCTATATTATTATAGTGACAAGGAGTGCTATCGACTAACAAGTGGGTAAGTTGAGCGGAGTAGGCTTCCTGTTGTGTTTGCAGCTTTTCGCCTTTGGAATAAGTTTAATAAAAACTTCACATGCCTTCTTTTCTTCAAAAATTTACGATTTTATATTTTCCACAAGAAATTTATGAATATGCTTCCGACAGCTTTCAGAATATTTCCTTTAATAAATCCACTATTTGGTCTGTAAATGCCTTCAAAATATATGCTGAAAAATTCACGATTGTGCCTCGACATTGTAGACCATTGCAATTTCGAGTTTATTGGTCCCCTGAAAATGAAATCTAATGATTTTTAAATTTAAAAACATTTTTTGCAAAGTTTCTCGATAATGCGACGCGCGCAAAGTCGTCATGATAAGCGATTTAAATCTAAAATAATCTCCCAAGAGAACTACACGAATGATCAAATACACAAACAAACAAACACAGGCACACACTAACACACACTCCCACACGGTTCTAGCACAAGGACCATTCCGGGCAGACAACGTTAAAAAGTAAAACCTATCTAATATGTTTTTTTCTGTTGTTGTTGTGTACCATAATAGGTTTTATGCCATTCGCACGCCAGCCATCAGCGAGCTAACAACTCATCCGAATTTAGTACAGAAGTAGAAGAAGAAATAAAGTCAACAAAAGTCACAACCCCTTAACATGAGTAAACAGCGCAAAGGATGAGGAGGGGGTAGATGGGGGAGGTAGAGAGCAGCTGATAAATATGATGTTGACTGTTTTTTGCTTTCTTATATTTTTTGTACTCTGCCCTCCTCCGCTTTACTTTTAAGGTGGCGCGTGTAATATCAAATCGCTGGAACTGTGTTGTGTGCGGGATGTCACATCAACGCCATAAACACAAGCATGAACCTAACTACTAAGCCCCTGTGTAGAATGGCATCAACATCAGCTTTTAACAACAAAATCAGCATCAGGCTCATCATTGTCAGCGTCATCGTGGTCGTCATCATCATCATCAGTGTCAGCAGCGTTATTATAATCATATTTTTTGTTTGTTTTATTGTTGTTTTAAAGGGACAGTGGGTACTGGAGAGAACTTTTTCTGTAGACAGAATTGCCAACATTCCATAGAAAAAATTAATATTACAGTTCGGAGAACCTCAGAATATTTTTTACAAATCCACAATTATGCCTCGGATAATC
Organism: Musca vetustissima; assembly: GCF_032173495.1. Taxonomy (NCBI): domain Eukaryota; kingdom Metazoa; phylum Arthropoda; class Insecta; order Diptera; family Muscidae; genus Musca; species Musca vetustissima. The sequence goes on from NW_026884057.1 coordinate 4,861, forward strand.
TTCAGTATATTTTGAAAAAATCCACGATTTTAATACCGACAGCTATCAGTATTCATATTTTAGGACCATTTCCTTCACAACATCCACGATTATATATGGGATACTCTTCAGGATATTATCATTTATAAATAAAGGATTATAACTTAGATAACATATATTTAAAAACTCGGATAGCCCTCTGATTTTTTAATGATGCTCAAGAATAGCCTTCAGAATATTTTATTAGCCCGGATAGCTTTTAGACACTTTACAGAGACATCCACGATTATAGCTGCACCAAACTTCAGAAAATTCCATTTAAAAAGCTCGGTTAGCCTTCAGAATATTTTCGTCGACAAGATTGGTTTTAAAAATACAAGATTCATGATCCGAATATTATTTAAAAATCCACGATATTATCTCAGATGTCCTTCGGAACATTTTCTTTTAAAAAATAGGCTCCAGGGATACTTTTTTTAATCGATTAGGGGATGATAGATACCAAGCAACGGGTCTGATTGGCTTTAACATGGCGAAGTCCAGAGTTATCTTGGTCCCCTTTTCATTTCAATGGTGGACACGGTATTACCTGGGGTACCTATTTTCATCACCCGTTGAAATAGTGAGCTAATATGTGCCGCAAGTTCACCCATAAAAACTACAAAAAAATGGGTTGAGGCGTCGGGTTAGTTGCCCACACTCGGAAAACCCCTCCTACTATGAAAAAGCAAAGAAAACCAAACCGCCTCTAATGTTGACGACCCCCGCAAACGTATAAGGGACCATGATCTGCGAATCTGGACTTGGAATGTGCGCACCTCGTACAGAACAGACGCAGTTTTCGCTTTGGCGGATGTACTCAAGAAGTACAAAGCCGATATTAATGCCTTACAGGAAATGCGATGAAAAGGGACTGGCGTAAGTAAATCAGATGATTACGCCCTGTATTTAACTGTCATGAAACGAGACATGAATTTGGCTGCGGATTCATGATTAACAGGAGAATAAAAGACCTCGTCTCCAGATTCACTTCAGTAGATGAGCGAATTGCTATAATCCGCATAAAAGCGAAGTTCTTCTACATTAGTCTTATTTGCGCCCATGTTCCGACCGAAGACAAAGATGAGCAGACCAAATATATATTTTAGAACGCCTAGAGCGCTGCCCTGGCCATGACATTAAAATTCTGCAAGAAGATTTTAATGCAAAAATCGGAAGGGAAAATATCTTTGGTCCCACCGTCGGAAAATGCAGTCTTCATGAAGAAACATCCCACAACGGCATGAGGTTGATTAACTTCGCGCCAGCAAAAAGCATGGTAGTTGGCAGCACCAGATTCAAGCATCTCGATATACACAATGCCACCTGGATTTCTCCTGATCAAGCAACGAGAAATCAAATTGATCATGTTGTAATAAACGGAATGCATTCATCCAGTGTATTAGACGTTCGATCGATCCAAAGAGCGAATATCGATTCGAACCACTACCTTGTAGCAGCCAAGGTTCGCTACAATCGGCTATAAAGCCGACATTCCTGCAAAATACGTTCGGCATTCCTGCAAAATAATACGGCTATGCAGGATAACATTAAGTGGCACAAGGTCAGCAGTTAAAGTCGGAAAGTACGTATCGGAGCCTTTCAATACCGAACGAGGATTCGGACAAGGTGACAGTTTGTCGTGTGAACTTTTAAACATCCTGCTGGATAAGGTCATACGAGACGCAATGGTGAACAGAAATGGCATTCTGTACACCTAACAACACATGTTAGTCGCCTACGCCGATGACATCGATATAACGGGTCGAACATTGAGAGCGTTAACAGCCAACTTTGAACAAGTTGAGAAGGAGTCTGCCAAAGTGGTTCTGGCAATAAACGGCGAGAAGACCAAGCTGATGGCAGCAATGCGCAAGACGTCCAGTAGACTCGGACCAACTGTCGCCAGACCAAACTCACACTCTACAAGACGCTGATACTACCCGTGCTGTTATATGGATCTGAAGTATGGGTACTTACGCAAGCAGATGAAACAGGTCTTGGAGTGTTTGAGAGAAAAATTCTCTGAAATGTATATGGGCCGATCTGCGTTGACGGTGAATATCGCCGGCGAATGAACCACAAGTTTTAAATTTATACGCGGATATTGACATAGTTAGTCATATTGAGCTGCAGCGACTACGGTGGCTAGGCCATGTTGTGCAGATGAATGAAGATGCCCCAGCTCAAAAGGCATATTAAAATGAGCCTACTTATAGTTTTCGTAGAAGGGAAAGGCCACGAATTAGATGGAAAGGCCAAATAGAAATCAACATCTTGGAACGTGGTCTTTCAAATTGGAGGAGAAGCGCACAAGACCGACGCGCTTGGAAATCTTTTTTAAGCTCGGCCTATGGAACAACCGTTCTGTAACAAGCCAGTTCGGATAGAGTTGAAAATATTTTCTTTAAAAAAATCCACTATTAATACGTAATTGCCTTCAGAATATTGTATTTAAATATTCACTGTTATAGCCCGGATAGATCTTCGAAAATTTTCTTTAAAAATTTCTTGATTATATCTGGAATATCCTTCGGAACATTTTACCACGATAGACTTCAGAATATTTTCTTTGGAAATCATCAAAAGACCCACTTTTGTAGACAGAATACCGTTCAGAATATTTTCTTTTAAAAATTTACCTTTATACATCATTTTAATTTCCGAAAAAATCCACGGTTATAGGTGGCATAGTCTTTAGAATATTTTCTTTAAAATGTATCCTCCTCCGACCACTGTTTTCCAACTCCCATTTCAAATCAGCCAACATTATGGGATAAACGAACTTTATCGCTTCATATTTACGCATGTATATATGTGTGTGTGTGCGTTTAAGATTTGTATAATGTATTTGATTTTTGTTGTTGTTGCCTGTTCTAAACAGCTGCTTAAAAATGTTCTCCTGTATTCCCAGAGACCAGTCATCATCACCATTGCCATCTTCCGTTTAAAGCACACGACCAAATTTCGTGTAACTCTGAAATACCAACTTTAAAATGTAAGGGGTTCTGCAGTAACACGCATACACATTCACATGTACTCTTCCAGTTTGCCCTCTGTATGTCTCTGTGTGTGAGTGTTGTGTATTTGGTTAATTCCTTTGGGAACCGCAATATTATTTTATAGATTTCTTCCTCTAGCTCTAGCGCAAATGAATGTTTTTTGGCAATTGCTTTAATTTACAAAAGTTAACAACAAATTAATGATGATGATGTTGACAAGGATGGCATTGATTGCAGAAAGTAAAGGAAGGGTGTGGATGGTAACACCACAATCACACCATGACTAAGGATGAGGGAAAAGTAAAGGTGGCAGGGGTGGTGGTGTTGGTTGATGATGACGACGATGATATTTATGATCATAACGATGAAGGTTGTTTCCCTTTTCCCAAATCAGGGGGGAGTTGGGTGTTAACAACGACAATTGCTTATAAATTAAATTAATGACTTGCTGCTCGTTTTGGCCCATCGTTGTTGTTGTTGCCTTTTGCTAGTCCTAAGTCCTTGCCATGCACACATAACCCAACTCGCTTTGCTCTGCTCGTTGTGTGCAAATGTATGTGATGTTGTTTGTCTAATGCCAAGGATTTTTGTTGTTTGTGCCAATGTCAGTGTCATCCAAACATTCGTCTTTCTTCCTTCCCTTCACCCTCTTGGCCTCTCCACCCCCTCGTTTGTGTTTGTTGTATTCTGTTGAAATTTAAATAATTGTATTTTGAATTATTTTTGTTAAGAATGTAAATCAAGTTTAAATGTTTTCGTCGTGTCGTATCGTTTCACTTTCATGAAAATCCGTCTTCCCTTTTTAGCTTCGAATGCAAATGAAATGGAATTTTTGAAAGTCAATTCGTATGCGCTCGGCAGGGAAAGTGAAATATACAATGATTTGATGTTAGGAATGTGTGTTAATTGTTCGAGTATCTGTTGTGGTATAGAAGGGGTAGGGGTTTAATAAAGAGTTATATTAGTTTTATACAGAATTAGGGGTTTTAAAGGGGTCGTAGAGCCTACAATAAAATGGGAAATGAAAACGAATAAAAACATTAAAATAAAATCTTTACATATTGAGGCTTTTTGGAGATATCGTTCCATAACTCGAATAACCCTCACAATATTTCCAAAAGAAATTAAGGGTAATAACTCTGATAGTTTTCAGAATACTTACCTTCAAAAATCTACGCTTATAGTTCTGATACTTGGAAAATACTTTCATAAACAAGTGAAAAAGCGTTAAGTTCGGCCGGGCCGAACTTTGGATACCACAGATATACTGACAGGTTCTTGAAATGAAAATATAGGGAACATACCAAAAAATGGACCTATACCGACATTTCTACAAACCGATTGTGTATACAATAATTTTTAATAGAAACCAGTAAGGAAAGTAGTAAACAGATGAATATACCCACTTTGGGTATATTCAACAGATGAATGCTAACAGACGTCGCATTTTAAAAGTACCATCAAAATGAAATTGGATCCATAAACCTGTCATTCTGCAACCTATACTAATTTTTTCATTTGGTCAGATATAGGAGCTATATCTAAATCTGAACCGATTTCAACGACTTCAGGAAATTTAACACACATCATTCTAGACCTAATTCATTACGCTGTACCAAATTTCGTGCAAACCGAAAGATATTAAGGGACTTTGGTACACCATTTACCTTAAATTGGACGAAAATATATATGGGAGCTATATCTAAATCTGAACCGATTTTCACGAAACTCAGCACACATCATTCTAGGCCTAATTCATTACGTTGTGCAAAATTTCGTGCAAATCGAATGATATATAGGGACTTTGGTGCTCCATTTACATTAAATCGGACGAAAATATATATGGGAGCTATATCTAACTCTGAACCGATTTTCACCAAACTCAGCACACATCATTCTGCACCTATTACAGAAAGATCTTCCAAATTTCGTGCAAATCGAATGATATATAGGGACTTTGGTGCACCATTTACGTAAAATCGAACGAAACTATATATGGGAGCTATATCTAAATCTTAACCGATTTTCACGAAACTTAGCACACATCATTCTAGACTTAATTGAATTCGATATGCTAAATTTCGTGCAAATCGAAAGATATATAGGGACTTTTGTTGACCATTTACATAAAATCGGACGAAACTATATATGGGAGCTATATCTAAATCTGAACCGATTTTTCCCAATTTCAATAGGGTTCGTCCTTGGTTCAAATAAGTGACCTATACCAAATTTCATCCAAATTGGATCATAAATGCGACCTGTACTTTGTTCACAAAAATACATGGACGGACAGACGAACGGACGGACATGCGTAAATCGACTCAGAAAGTGATTCTATGCATATTCTCAAAAGGAACCATTTTCATTAAAAATTCAAATATTCTAACTCGGATAAACTTCAGAATTTCTTCATCAAAAAATCCACTATATATCTCAATTGGCTTCAAAATATTGTTCTTTAAAAATCCGCAATTGTAGTAGAGATATTTTTCAGAATATATTCTTTGAAAAATCCACGATAGCAGTTAAGATATCCTGTAGAATATTTTCTTTAAAAATGCGAGATTATGGATCGCAAAATATTCAGAACATTTTCTTAAAACAACCATGATAAAAACTCAGAATATGTTCTTTAAAAAACTAACGATTAGAAATCCTTTCGTTGCGATTATCAGAATTTTCCTTTAGGAATACAGAATTAAAGCTAAGACAACCTACAGAATTATTTATTTCTTTATACTTTCTTTAAAATATCTACGATTATAGTCCAGCCAGTTTTCCGACAATCTCAACGATAAAATCTGTAATAGCCTTCACAATATTTTCTAAAAAAATAATACAATTTCACAATATTTTCAAAAAAAAAAAATACTATTATAGGTCGGATAGTTTTCAAAATAATTTATTCAAAAAATCCATTATTGTAGTCCTCTGGCTATATTCTTTAAAAAATCCTCAATTATAACTAACCTTTCTTTTTAAAAGTCCACGAATATGGTTCACATAATCTTCTAATTGTTTTCTATAGGATAATAGGTTTTAAAGCTTGTAGAATCTAAAACTTACAGAAGTGGCTAGAGCCAGGATAGCCTTCAAAATATGTATACCCTCCACTTAGGGTTGCAAGCCTGACTGGTTTTTGGCTGGATTGTCCAGCTTTTATGGTGCTTGTCTAGTTTCAAGCTAACATTGAATTTGTCCCGCTATATCGTAATTTTATAGGCCCAGGAATAACTTGGGCAATCGTTTTCATGTTATCTTTCACAAATCATGTTAGCCATCACATAATGCACATTTGTTATACTCTCCACCATATGGTAGAGTCATCGAACCATCGAACAATATTTGAGATAGAGTTTTTAAAATTTACTACTACTTCTAGGATCTTTGGTATTGAAAGTAAGATTTTTGGGTAGCCTCCATATAATGGCAAATCGTAGGTAGGACCCACATAACAACCCAAAATTCGGTAGTTTGCGGACGTTTTTATTGAGTGTCAAATTTTCGTACAAAATATTTAGCATGACATAGTCGCCTCATAAAGGTCCCGATTGATTTTAAATGTCCACCACATAGGTTATACATTCTATGTCCAGCCTTTTTTGCTTTGTAAAGCTTTAAAAACACAATGTCCATCTTTTTATAAATCAGAATCTGGCAACCCTACCTCCACCAAAAGGTGTATTACATATTAAATTTGTCATTCCGTTTGCAACACCTCGAAGTATTTAATAAAATTCTATGCCGATTTACGCGTGACCCTCTGTCGAAATCCCGATAGAGATCGCAATAAACATAGAGCTCTGAAATTGGGCACAGACATTTGCTAGTTCTCCATTCTAGGATGTTTGGTATTTCAAGTGCGATATATCGGTTCACGTTTTGTTGTAGTCCCCATATAACGGTACCTCCAATATTCGTTGTCTTGAAGATTTTGAACACATTTTTCAACCGAATGGGTAGAAATTTGGTATTTTGGGTTCTCATTGCATAGCACATCTCCGTACTAAAAATTATGTATATTGACCCATGTTTCCGGACAACGGTTGTATAGAACATTGCCGTACTAAAAACTATTAATATTGTCCCAAGTTTCAGGGTAGCCCTCATATAACGGTACACCCTTTTGGCCACTTTTCCCACGGACTACAAGATCAGTTCACCTTAGTCATTCATTGAACAGCATATTTCCTTAGAAGTCTTGTAGGTCTTCTGTGAATATAACTAGGATAATTGGCCATGGGTATCTAGTAGTTTTTCCTTCTATTCCTTCCCAATTCAGGGCATTTTCCAATGGAAGTCTAGTAGATTTTCCGTGAATACAACTAGGACATTTTTTCATAGGTAACCTATAGGATTTCTTCTCATAGAAGTTTTGTAAACCTTCTTCTCACAGAGGCACCATAGATGTTCTTCGAATACCAAATAAGTCTACATTCTTCCCACAGAGGGCCCATAGATCAATTCACCATCTTCCAACTTAACAGCATCGTTCCGACTGACCACTACATCTTCTGTCCATAAGGAACCAGTAGTCTTTCTTCCTATTCCTTCCCACTGCAGACTTGAATACAATTAGGACATGTTTTAACAGGTAAACAGTAGCTCTTTCTCCTATAGGAAAACAGTAGATCTTCCTCCAGTAGTTATGCTTCGCATAGAAAACGCCTAGCTTCCAAGGAAAGCAGGTAGCTATTCCTCCCATTGAATATGAGTTAGTGCATATTTTATTCCCAAATAAGTTTTATTTTATGCACAGAAGACAACTTCTTTTCGTAAGATACGTTTAGGGCTATAAGAATACTTAAAATATAGTAGGGCTGTATGAACCGATATTGGCAATTTTCTTTAATAATGTCTTTTAACACCTCGAGAACCAACAATGGTAAAATACATCCACTTTGGTGTATAATATGTACATATATGGAAATTTTTCTTCAAGGAGCTTTATTATTTTTTCAAGAGCCAGAAATTTCAGCCATATGAGTTGGAAATTTCTTTCCATATGCAACGTGTAGGTATTCTACCCATAGAATAGGTCCCACTTCCAAAGATATCCGGAAGGTCTTATTTCCATTGAGGATCAGTAGCTCTTTATTTCATCCCACATATGTTTTTTTTTCCTATTGAAAACAACTTCGCATTGTAAACTACTAGTACTTTAAAAATATTTCAAATAGAGCGGGCCCTGTATTCACCAATTTTCTGTAAGAACGTCTTTTATACTCCGAGAACTGCAACGATAAATTATAGACACTTTGGTGTTAAACATGGACTTGTATTCAAAATTTTCTGCAGGGAGCTTCATTATTCATCAAGAACACAAAACTTCAGACACATTAGATCTACGCATAGACTATTTTTTGCTCTCTTCCCACAGGATTGTTTTCCCACACACAAGACAACACCGTTTTGTATACTAAGCGTAGTACTTTTAAAATATTTAAAATAGATGGAGATTTGTACCGACCTATAAAGGCAATTTTCTGTGAGAACGTCGTATATCCTCCAAGAACCCGCAATGATAAATTACCCAGGACTTGTATTGGTCATTTTTTTTTCAAAGAGCCCCATTTTCGTTCACGTACGCAAAATACAACATTCTAGCCACTTCGTTTTTAAAATCCGCCTAAATGTAGGCTTGGCCTATATGTAGGGGAACACCTATATTGAAAATGTCATGCAAGGACGTTTTTCACCATATTAAAAAATGGACGAAATGTCAGACTTCTGCCCAACGTGTCTAAAACTGCGACACGGACTTCTGCCCAACCTGTCTAAAAATTAACCTTATGAGGTCTTCGTGATGTGTTGTAAAGTGAATGGCAAAATCCATACACCTTCGACATTTGTGTTGAAGGGTATACAAAGATCAACATATTTTCCACAGGCACTCATATGTCCCCTTCCCATAAAAGTTAGCAATTTCTATTGGCATCTATGAGTTTCGAATTTCTAATAACATATTTCTCATTGCCTGCTTATCGAAAGTGACAATTATTAAACTAAGTTCTGTCACATTTATTGACATTCCACAGGATGCAAATGCCGCTGATGATATTGGAGTTTCACAATACGAAATATAATGAAATTTTTGACATGTCGTTTTGCCACCTACCTGGCATTCGCGCTTCTCAACGGAATTTGACTTGACACGAAAGACGATTAACACAAAGAAAATGTTCAGAACACCTTGCTGTAGAGCTTTAGGGGTAGTAACAAGTCTATTACTGTAACCAACAACGAAGAAAAGGTGTAAAGCAACGCAAGAATATGTTGAGCAACATCCTATATAGGGATGTTTTCAAGCTTACCCATACACATATACACGTGCACGTACACACTTCTGCACTTGAGCCAAACTTCCGGCGGGCATAGGTGAACATATGTAAAAATCATCACATCACATAAAAAAGAAGATTTGTTCAAGATTTTTTTCTTGAGAAAAGGAAGTTATAAAAAGTTTTGTGTACATCGCGCCATGAACTCCTGTTGTTGAAATATTTTGGGTAGGAAGAGTCTAACAGGGGAATAAGGAGATGCAAAGTTAGTCCTAGTGGGTGTGTTTGAAATATTACAACATTTGTCATAATTTTGGCCAAGTTGTTTGGGGGTTTCCTTTTTTTTGGGTGAGTAAGTTAAAATGTCCTTCGTCCTTTTTTTGAATGGTGACATAAGTTTAAAAGTTTGTTGTTTGTTTGTGTGTTATTTTTTGTGTTTTATTATTTGAGGACATTATTTGTTAATGTTTCATGTTTAAATTCCACTTAGTCAACATTTACTTAACAAATATAAAAATAAACAATTCGATATTTTAAAACCGTAAACAAAAAAATGATAAAATTTTCGAAGTAGCTAAAAATGGAAAATTGTGCGACAAATAGCATCTGTTTTTAGACAAACAATGGCGTCATAATGGTGGCTACTATGACACAAATGGAGGAAGGCAGGAGACAGCCCAAAAGGACACAAATGTAGTAAGGCAGGAGGTAGCCAAGCATAATGGTGAACGGGCATTTATGTCATATTTTTACTAGTTTTGCTTCATTTTAATTTGATACCCAATTCCCTGTTTCTATTTCGCTATCGTCCAAGGATATTGAAAGCCATAGACGTGGTTTTGAGGGGGGTAATATTTATCTTGTAAAGTAGAAAAATTCGACATATTCATACTAGAGACAATTAAATCAAATTTCTTTAGAAGACCCATATTTTATCTTGCCATATTATTTCCCTCCATAAGAGCTCAAATGTCTCCCTTCCCTATCCCCCAATTTTACAAATCCACGCCTGCTTGTGATACACAAAAAAATAATTTTACAAATCCACGCCTGCTTGAGATACCAAACAAAATAATTTTACAAATCCACGCCTGCTTGAGAAACCCAAAAAAAAAATAATTTAAAAAAATCCACGCCTTGTTGAGGTACCTTAAAAAATAATTTTAAACCGATAAGGAAAGTAGTAAAGTCGGGCTGGGCCGACTATATGATACCCTTCACCACTTTGGGTATATTCTACATATGTAGAATATACCCAGCTATGGATCTTTTCGCGAAGCTTTGCAAGATCATCCTAGATTTAATTCAGTACTCTTAATTCAGGACTTTGGTGCACCAATTACAAAAACTCGGAAGAAAATATATATGGAAGCTATATCTAAATCTGAACCGATTTTCAAGAAAATTAGCACACATCATTATAGACGCAATTCAGTAGGCTATGCCAAATTTCGTGCAAATCGAAAGTTATATAGGGTCTTTAGTGCACCATTTACCTAAAATCGGGCGAAACAATATATGAGAGCTATATCTAAATCTGAACCGACTTTCACGAAACTTAGCACACATCATTCTAGACCTAATTCATTATGCTGTGCCAAATTTCGTGCCAATCGCAAGATATTTAGGGTCTTCGGTGCACCATTTACCTTAAATCGGACGAAACTATACATGGGAGCTATATCTAAATCGGAACCGATTTTCACGAAACTTAGCACACATCAATCTAAGCTCTATTCAGTACGCTGTGCCAATTTGCGTGCAAATCGAAAGTTTTTAGGGACAATATTTTCCTTAAATCGGACGAATATATATATGGGAGCTATATCTAAATCGGAACCAATTTTTTCCAATTTCAATAGGGTTCGTCCTTGAGCCAATCGACTTAGAAAGTGATTCTATGCATATTCTCAAAAGGAACTATGTGTCTATCTCGTTTCCGTTTGCCTGTTACAAACATATGCACACAATACCACGGTGTGGGGAAGGGTATAAAAATTCACGCCTTATTGAGGTTTTCTAAAAAATAATTTTAAAAAATCCACGCCTTATTTAGGCTCTCTAAAAAATATTTTAACGAACTTATGTACAGTTTTTATTTTGTGTGTATTTTTGGCTCCCACCAAATGTCACCTCCACTACGCCACTGCTTTGAATCCTGTAGTTGGAGATGGGAGTTAAAATTTGTTATTTTAACAATTTTCAGTTTGGAAATATCAAACCAACGATTTTTTGTCGAAAAAACAGCACTCAACAACAACATAATTTTGTTCTCCCTCAACCATCATAATCAATATTTGAAGTGTATCATGTTGCAGGGAATTTTTGTTTCTTTTTTCGCGTGGCAAGAAATCCTTGGAATGTAACTCTAAGGACAACTAGGGGAAGATAGAGTGATGGATGAAGAGGGGCAGCACTAGATGTTGAGTTTGTGTGATTAAATCCTGCTACTTTAAAGCACTTCAATGTTGTTTTAATATGAACAGAAAAATGTATTTGGTTTCAGTGTTTTTTTTCGTTCGCTGCTGATATTTTTTAAGTGGAAAGTATGCTTGCCGGAAAGGATTGTGGAAGTGGTGACCTGAACGCCGCTTGTTATAATGGTTGGAAGGGGTGAAGGGGAATGTATATAACCCCAAATGTCTATGTAAAGTGTAGCAAACTTCATTTAAGAGCTGTGAGTTGTTACAAGCAGCCACAGCGTCGTCATCGTCATCATTATGGCAAGCTTTTGCTGCAATGGCTACCCAGCATCCTCTAACTGGATATGTTGTCACACGTCAGCAGTCTCTTCGACAGTTGTTTTTTATAGCGATGATGATAGGACGACGATGATGATAATGATGGCGATGATGGAAAAACTCGGTGAAGCGCTCGCATTCTTGAGGACACTTCAGAATTTTTTACTTTAACGCGCGTTGATAATACATCGACCGCAGCGTTCATGCATGCGGTACTCGCTTCCCTAAATCGCTAGCAGGACAGTGGTGAAAAATTTTTCTATAAAAAATATCTTCACCCTGAGGAGAAAAAAATTTCTATAGAAAATATCTCCCCTTATGGTGAAAAATTTTCTATAGAAAATATCTCCCCTGATGGTGAAAAATTTTCTATAGAAAATATTTCCCCTGATGGTGAAAAATTTCCTATAGAAAATATCTTCACCGTGGGGTGAAAAAAATTTCCTATAGAAAATATCTTCACCGTGGGGTGAAAAAAATTTTCTATAGAAAATATCTTCACCCTGTGGGGTGAAAAAATTTTCAATAGAAAATATCTTCACCCTGTGGGGGGAAAAAAATTTTCTATAGAAAATATCTTCACCCTGTGGGGGGAAAAAAATTTTCTATAGAAAATATCTTCACCCTGTGGGGTGAAAAAATTTTCTATAGAAAATATCTTCACCCTGTGGGGTGAAAAAATTTTCTATAGAAAATATCTTCACCCTGTGGGGTGAAAAAATTTTCTATAGAAAATATCTTCACCCTGTGGGGTGAAAAAATTTTCTATAGAAAATATCTTCACCCTGTGGGGTGAAAAAATTTTCTATAGAAAATATCTTCACCCTGTGGGGTGAAAAAATTTTCTATAGAAAATATCTTCACCCTGTGGGGTGAAAAAATTTTCTATAGAAAATATCTTCACCCTGTGGGGTGAAAAAATTTTCTATAGAAAATATCTTCACCCTGTGGGGTGAAAAAATTTTCTATAGAAAATATCTTCACCCTGTGGGGTGAAAAAATTTTCTATAGAAAATATCTTCACCCTGTGGGGTGAAAAAATTTTCTATAGAAAATATCTTCACCCTGTGGGGTGAAAAAATTTTCTATAGAAAATATCTTCACCCTGTGGGGTGAAAAAATTTTCTATAGAAAATATCTTCACCCTGTGGGGTGAAAAAATTTTCTATAGAAAATATCTTCACCCTGTGGGGTGAAAAAATTTTCTATAGAAAATATCTTCACCCTGTGGGGTGAAAAAATTTTCTATAGAAAATATCTTCACCCTGTGGGGTGAAAAAATTTTCTATAGAAAATATCTTCACCCTGTGGGGTGAAAAAATTTTCTATAGAAAATATCTTCACCCTGTGGGGTGAAAAAATTTTCTATAGAAAATATCTTCACCCTGTGGGGTGAAAAAATTTTCTATAGAAAATATCTTCACCCTGTGGGGTGAAAAAATTTTCTATAGAAAATATCTTCACCCTGTGGGGTGAAAAAAATTTTCTATAGAAAATATCTTCACCCTGTGGGGTGAAAAAATTTTCTATAGAAAATATCTTCACCCTGTGGGGTGAAAAAATTTTCTATAGAAAATATCTTCACCCTGTGGGGTGAAAAAATTTTCTATAGAAAATATCTTCACCCTGTGGGGTGAAAAAATTTTCTATAGAAAATATCTTCACCCTGTGGGGTGAAAAAATTTTCTATAGAAAATATCTTCACCCTGTGGGGTGAAAAAATTTTCTATAGAAAATATCTTCACCCTGTGGGGTGAAAAAATTTTCTATAGAAAATATCTTCACCCTGTGGGGTGAAAAAATTTTCTATAGAAAATATCTTCACCCTGTGGGGTGAAAAAATTTTCTATAGAAAATATCTTCACCCTGTGGGGTGAAAAAATTTTCTATAGAAAATATCTTCACCCTGTGGGGTGAAAAAATTTTCTATAGAAAATATCTTCACCCTGTGGGGTGAAAAAATTTTCTATAGAAAATATCTTCACCCTGTGGGGTGAAAAAATTTTCTATAGAAAATATCTTCAACCTGTGGGGTGAAAAAATTTTCTATAGAAAATATCTTCACCCTGTGGGTTGAAAACATTTTCTATAGAAAATATCTTCACCCTGTGGGTTGAAAACATTTTCTATAGAAAATATCTTCACCCTGTGGGGTGAAAAAATTTTCTATAGAAAATATCTTTACCCTGTGGCGTGAAAAAATTTTCTATAGAAAATATCTTTACCCGTGGGGTGAAAAAATTTTCTATAGAAAATATCTTCACCCTGTGGCGTGAAAAAATTTTCTATAGAAAATATCTTCACCAAGTGGGGTGAAAAATTTTTCTATAGAAAATATCTTCACCCTGTGGGGTGAAAAAATTTTCTATAGAAAATATCTTCACCCTGTGGGGTGAAAAAATTTTCTATAGAAAATATCTTCACCCTGTGGGGTGAAAAAATTTTCTATAGAAAATATCTTCACCCTGTGGGGTGAAAAAATTTTCTATAGAAAATATCTTCACCCTGTGGGGTGAAAAAATTTTCTATAGAAAATATCTTCACCCTGTGGGGTGAAAAAATTTTCTATAGAAAATATCTTCACCCTGTGGGGTGAAAAAATTTTCTATAGAAAATATCTTCACCCTGTGGGGTGAAAAAATTTTCTATAGAAAATATCTTCACCCTGTGGGGTGAAAAAATTTTCTATAGAAAATATCTTCACCCTGTGGGGTGAAAAAATTTTCTATAGAAAATATCTTCACCCTGTGGGGTGAAAAAATTTTCTATAGAAAATATCTTCACCCTGTGGGGTGAAAAAATTTTCTATAGAAAATATCTTCTATAGAAAATATTTTCTATAGAAAATATCTTCACCCTGTGGGGTGAAAAAATTTTCTATAGAAAATATCTTCCCCTGTGGGGTGAAAAAATTTTCTATAGAAAATATCTTCACCCTGTGGGGTGAAAAAGTTTTCTATAGAAAATATCTTCACCCTGTGGGGTGAAAAAGTTTTCTATAGAAAATATCTTCACCCTGCGGGGTGAAAAAATTTTCTATAGAAAATATCTTCACCCTGTGAGGTGAAAAATTTTTCTATAGAAAATATCTTCACCCTTTGTGGTGAAAAAATTTTCTATAGAAAATATCTTCACCCTGTGAGGTGAAAAAATTTACTATAGAAAATATCTTCACCCTGTGGGGTGAAAAAAAAATATCTTCAACGTGGGTTGAAAAAATTTTCTATAGAAAATATCTTCAACGTGGGTTGAAAAAATTTTCTATAGAAAATATCTTCAACGTGGGTTGAAAAAATTTTCTATAGAAAATATCTTCAACGTGGGTTGAAAAAATTTTCTATAGAAAATATCTTCAACGTGGGTTGAAAAAATTTTCTATAGAAAATATCTTCACCAAGGGGAAAATAAATTTTCTATAGAAAATATCTTCACCAAGGGGTAAAAAAATTGTCTATAGAAAATATCTTCACCAAGGGGTGAAAAACTTGTCTATAGAAAATATCTTCACCATGGATGAAAAACTTTTCTATAGAAAATATCTTCACCGGGGGTGATAAAAATTTTCTATAGAAAATATTTTCACTGATGTGAACTTATGCCACTGTGCCTTTTGGAACATTCTATCATAGAAAAAAACGAAAGTCAAAATCGCATAACAAGGACATCTTAGTTCAACTCGTTAGCCAAAGGCAACAACTCTGGACAGCTTTTAATTAAAACACGGCTTAAATCAAAAACTCTTAAATTTTGGATTTGAAAAAAAAATCCTGACACCACGGCTTGTTTCAAAAAAATATCCTAAGACCAGTTGGTCCTATGCCCCTCTCTTGGTTCTTCAGATTACTCAAACACTTCCTCCGATATAAGAGTTGGTTAACAGAGTGTAACCATGTATGTATGTGTGTGTGTCTGACTACTTCTGCCAAGATTTTGATACACTTAACTAACACACTTGCCTGCAAACACACTTGCGTTACGTTACGAAAGTTCTTGTATTCCTACGCTACGGAGGATAAGTGGTCGACATATCAACATTTCAATTGATTTGAAGTGTTCCATGAGACTTAGGGCATTCGGTATTTGCCTGGGTAGTTTGCTGACAAGCTCGATGGCTGGATGGCTGTGGATGGTTGGGTGGCTGTGTTTGGGACATGTGTCTGTTTGTAGCTAGCTAGCTGTGCGCGCTATAACGTATGCGGAACACACACTAAACCCTTTCAGTTTTTTGAACGCTTTAGGACTCGCATGTAACACTTGAGTGAGCGCAATGCATGAGACATAACATCATCATCATTGCCACTACTACTACTGCTAAGCACCCCTTCCTCCCCCACCTTCGCACAGATTTCCCACATCCTGTCATTGGTTTACCTTGGTGTTCCAGTAAGGCGACTAAGTGAGCTTGTGTTCCAATTCATCTTCCTTTCGGTCGGTATGTTTGTCGGTGTGAGAGTGTATGGCCACTACTCACATGTTCCCATTGAAATCCTGTCACACACCCATACATACATCCCATCAGGCTAATGTATGCCGCTTGGTTGGTAATGGTCTTCATGCTAAAAGAGTACAACGACAACAACAAAATTGTTACAATTTATTTAATTTAAAATAATTTAATTTTTATATTCACGCCACTCAGTGCACAATCTCCATTAGGCAAAAACGTGGCCAAACGACAGCAGTCATCCGTTCATCCATCCATCCACTTTGTCGACATCATTAGCTTTAATAACGAATAGTAAATTTTCACGTATTGGAAAATCAAATTATCGAATGGGCTCTCTTTTTATTTTTCGTTTTTATATTCGGAATTAAATAAATTCAATGTTGGACAATTTACAAAATAAGGATAGTGAAAGGACACACCGATATTTTAATTTTCAATGAGGTGACAATTCTCTATAATCTTAAAAAATTTCTTTAAAAATTCACGCCTCTTTTAAAAGTCCACGTCTACTAAAATCTGGAAATAAAAACCTTTAAAAATTCACGCCTCTTTTAAAAGTCCACGTCTACTAAAATCTGGAAATAAAAACCTTTAAAAATTCACGCCTCTTTTAAAAGTCCACGTCTACTAAAATCTGGAAATAAAAACCTTTAAAAATCCACGCCTCCTAAAATCTGGAAAACCTCCTTTAAAAATCCATGTCTACTAAAATCTTGAAAAACCCCCTTTAAAAATCCTTGCTTCCTAAAATCTGGAAAACCTAAAATCTGAAAAAAACCCTTTACAAATCCACGCCTCATATAATCTGGAAAAACCCACTAAAAATCCCCCACGCCTCCTAAAATCTAAAAAAAACCTTTAAAAATCATGCCCCTATGAAAATCCAAATAGGGCTACTACTTCCCGTGTTCTACTAATTCACTTAATTATCCATAAAATAAAATAGCTTCCATTATTGTCAATTTATTTGTCCACTCACATGTTCCCCGCTTTTCCGAGACACCTTCGCATCGCTCACCCACCCTCTCCCCAATAATTTGCATTTGCACAGATGGTCTCATCGATAAATGTTGTCACAACACTTGTCACACACGCACCTTTTACACTTTACCCTCTTCGTACAAATGGTATATCCGCACGTGAGCAATGACGCCACAATCTAATAGAGAGTAACGAAGGTGACAAACAACATGCCAGTGGGCGTTTTATTTTCCGTTTTTACATGCGGATGAGAGAGTGGGGATTAAGAAAAAAGTTCGCTTTAATGGGAAGGGAGGGTACTGGGCCATCAGAGCAGACCTAATACAGAAATCAAGGAAATCAATTTGATTAGATTTACAATTTTAAAATGTTAGCTAACGTGTTGGAACCCTTGTGTCATTTTAAGAGGGGACATTCGATTTTTTTATGGCCATGGTCACGTGACCAAAAACGTGTCGTAGGCAATGTTTAAAAAATCTGTTTTTTTTTTTTAAGAAAATGTCATAGGTCTTATATTGGGTTTATGGGAGGAGAGGGAGGAATACACAGTTATCCGTTTTTTGGCAACTTCCTGTGCTTGTTTTTGATGTGTTGACTCTTGGTCTTACCGCGTGAAGAGTTGTCACCGGCCAAAAATGTTTGTCTAACAGATTTTAGTGTTTGCCTAAACAAAGATAAGTGTCAAACGAATGCATGTGCAGAAATCATTACAATGTTGCAACAGTGAGAGTGAGAGAAAGAAGTGCACAAAAAAATAACTCCCTTTTCAACGAAGTAACTCAAATTGAATTGGAAGTGTGAGAATTTCTTCCTTTTTTGAGAAAATTCAACGAAGCTTGAAATTTAATTGGACATTAAACATATTTACAGTTTGAGGCGATTTCGGGGATTTCCACACTCTACCCCAACCCCAGAATTTTTCTTCTTCTTGGTGTGAGGTTTATACTTGTTTTTCTCTCTTAGTTACCAAATAATTGTTGTTTGTTCAGGCAAAATACATGAAGCTTGTTTTCATTTCTAGCATTCATTCCATCCGAGCATCCATCCACCCATTGGTGAAGAGCCAGTGTAGAACATCCTTAAAACGCCTCAGGGACAATGCACCCTTAAAATAAATAAAAGTTAATGCTTAAATAATTCAATTTGCAACTTAATGCTACAAGTTAACGCCTATGGGGCTAAATAAGGCATGAACAAACCACACTCTACAGTACAGGGAAGACCGGCTAGCAGAACCAAAAGAAAAACAATATGTTGGGAAGCAACCACCAAACTTGGTTGTTCGGCATTACAACATCCTTAATGTTAGATATCAAGTTTGGCAAAAAAATGAAAATCAAATTAAGCAAATGTTGATGTTTGCATAAATTGGTAGCTCTTGTTGCGGGTCAAAACAACTTGATGGGATTTTAATAATCCATGTTAGCCAAAGGACTTGCATCCTTTTCTGTGTAACCCTTCAGTCAGTATGCATTTTCTTATAGACCACATTTTAAATTTCCCTTTTTTTGATTGAAAACATTTTCCGTTTTTTTAATTGTTTGGTTGCCTTTTCAGGAAATTCTTAATTCAATTATTGACCACAGACAGGCCTGAACCGCTTGGTAATGGTATGTACTGCATCACCATACGATGTTTGTGAAAAGTGTATGACGAATTGTACTTTTTCTAGGTAAGTCTCTATTTATTTGTGAATTTATATAATTATCATGTGGCTTTTCTGGGAAATACGGTACGAACAAACAGCTAATCGTTATCAAGGTCCCAACTATTATTTTTGGTGCTTCTGGTGATATAGCTTCGTCCGATTTTAGGTAAATGGTGACAAATTACCTATATATCCTTCGATTTGCACGAAATTTGGCATAAGTTAAGTCTAGAACGATGTGTGTTAAATTTCGTAAAAATCGGTTAAGATTTAGATATAGCTCCCATATATATTTTCTTCCGATTTTATGTGAATAGTGAACCAAAGTATAGTCGGCCCATTCCGACTTTACTACTTTCCTTACTGGTTATATTTTGATTTTGCGGTTTATTTTAAACAGGTTCGGCTTGGACAGCTAATTTTTTTTTTGGTGTCTACCTCTTCTCTTACACACATGGACATGGGCCAGGAACTTCCCGGCCTTCCATCGCGGCTTCTGACTAATTTTTATATTTCGATTTTTTAGGTTCACTTTTTAATTATTTTGTCTACCTTTCATATACAAATAAATATATTATATATTATTCATAAAGGATAAATATGTTTTCATGGCATTTTCCATATTCTCCGCTGTAAAAATGTGTAATTCCATTAAACAAATTAAACACACGCTCATTAAAATATTTTAAATAAAAAGGACTACGACGCATTCCATATAATTTCTATAATTTTTAATTAAAAATTCAAATGCACAGTTTTAACGCCCCACAACAAAAGGAGCAAACGCACAAGGTATGCCCAGATGCAGATTATGCGATGAATGAAGAATACATCAGTCAAGAAAATATTACATAACGATTTGAAATAAATAGGCAGACCAAACTGCCGCACTATACATCCTTGGATTAAGCAACGCGACAATATAATTGAAAGAAAAACAAAGCTTTTGACAAATGGTTATGGACAAAATTGTAAAGGATTTGTTTGTCATTAGACGTTATTAAAGAGCGACTGGATGACGTCTCTATATGTGGTTAGCATAGCCAGGTGTTAATTGGTGCAGTATTTTTCTCAATGTGAATTTCAATTGACATTAAGTTCTTGTCCACCTTCCTCCTGCTCCTCCTCGTATACCTCCTTACAGAAAAAAAGCAACATTTCAAGTGTGGTTGTTGCAATGCACTTTAGTGCCACACCAACTGGTGTGGGAGAATAATAACAAGTAGTAGCCATGTTGCTTCTTGGCACCTTATAACCATTGTTATATGGCAGTTTTGCTTATTGTTGATGTTATGTTTTGTTTTTAAGAGAAAAAAATTCTGCCAAGTACCACCACCAAGTCCATTAAGAAGCCCACACATCCAGCATCTTATCCATTGCAAAAAAAATCTCACCTTACCGCATTCATAAATGGCACAACACTAGGCTACTGGTATGCGGAGGCTTATTCTCTCAACTGCCATTAATTTGGCAGTTAATTGCAATTAAGGAAACCAAACCGAGCCAAGCCAAGCTGGGCTAAACCATGCGTCTCAGTAGCAACTTAATCCATGGCCAAGTGGATGGCATCACCAGCATCCTCTGTAGTGTGGAACGTCAACGTCATCATTAGTAATTAAGAAATTGCACCACAATGTGCAAGTGACAATAAAAAGCATTTAACAACAACAGCAATAACATCAACGACGACAACAACAACAACGGCACCTCAACACAAAAAAGACCGCGTACGCAATCCTCGAAAACCATTACCTATTTCTTTTTTCTACATGAGCACATTCAAAAACGACTTGACTTGCTTGCCAAGATGCGGCGGGATGGAGAAAGCCAGGGTAACAAAGCCCGAAACCTGCCTCACCAACAGCAACACCTGGCCGCCACCATGGCTTGACAAAAAAAAAACATTAGCAGTGTGAAAATAGAGTGCAAAATCTTTTTGCCTAAATTAAAAGCCCTCCACGAACATCCACCTCACCCCCCTACCACCTACTCACCCCCACTCATCGCTTTTTCGCTCTATTACGGCACTTTCGTTCTGGATGCTCGAATGCGAATGCTTTGTTTTGTTCGGTGTTGGTGTGTGTGTGTGTGAGTGAAAAATAATTTTGCAAATGGATTAATTGTTGTGTTTATTGTTAATTTCTTATTTCCAACGCCATTCCAACTGTGAAGTCAAAGATTGTTCTCGACACGCTCTAAACGCTGAGAGTAGTAATGCAATGTAATGTGCGGATGACGGTGATGATGTAATGTGTATTCGCCATCACCTAGAATAGCTTTGTGCTGTTGTTGTTCAGATTTTGATATCCACTTTTTTTAAGGATTTGCATCCATTTGCACTAATTGACAATAACAGGAAGTCCTTTTTGGCATACCTCAATTAAGATAAGGATAACAAAAGCATGTTATATTTTGATTACATAATTATGGGATAAATTCTCAGATATTATATATTTTTTTCGAAAAATTAAGTTCTTTAGATAATTGATAATAACCCTCGTATGATTCCAATTTATTTGGAAAAAGTGCGAATTTTTACCCAAATAGAAAATTTACTCTATATAGCCAAATTAGAGACAATTTTTAAAAAATAAATATCGTGTTTATTAACATTTTTTTCTTTTGTAACTGATTGTGAAATTCTATATAAAATAATTTTGTTTTTGGCGAAATACTCCGAGGTCCAGCAGTACAAAATGGAATTTACAGCTTTACTCGTATTATTTTAATAACTTTAATTTCATGGCATTTGTAGAAATATTAACCCTACGGTCAATAGCCGGGTACATTTGTACCTTTTTTTGAATAAAAATGCTGTAAAATTTTTAATAAAGGAGATATTTGGATCAAATTTTGAGGAATCATTCTTGAGGTATTTTCACACATAATCGAAGAAAAAAATTATAAATATTAGATCAGATCTAGATCAGATCCGTATAGACTAATTTCAAACAAAAAACCTCACGATAGTCCAATTTTTTAATGAGCTGCAGAGCTATCTTTGGATGGGTACAAATGTACCACGGTTTTTGATCTACGTCAGGCATGGTCCGTGTGACGAATTTTTAGGTTTTCGACTGTCAAAAAGGTGTAAACGTCGAAAACGTCATATACCTGTATAAAATGTAATAAACGTAGTAAACGTCATTTATATCAATATTATCAGCATACACAGTTATTTTCAAGAATATATATTATTTTTACATATATCCGACTATTCCTTACTAGAACTGACAACAATTTTTAAATTTTTTCGAGAAGAAAATTTTGAAATTTTATATGGATTTGAGTAAAGCATGCATAATTTCCAAATTGATTAATGGAAATAGCTATTTTGTCGAAAACCTAATGGATTTGGGTAAGTTTCCGACGTTTCTGACGTATGTATTATACGTCGGAAATGTATGTCATTTACGTCACTGTTTCTGACAGGCCATCTCTGATCTACGTATACTTTTTTGGTTATTGACCGTAGGGTTAAATAGTTTGCTTTTCATATTGGTCATCTACGTATTCAACGTCTTTTAAATATCTATGTTCTCCGAATAGTAAATTTATCGAAGAGCTCATATTAGACTGATTATGAGCTCTTCGAATACAACGTCAAAATCTCTAACAAACACATTTCATTAGCGAAATATACTAAATCGGGATTTCTTAAGTTTGTTTTTTGTCTTAAACCATATAATATTTAATATGCTCCTTCATTTCCCATCTTCTACCGACCCTTACACCCCATGACTGGTCGACGGGATTTTAAATAATACATCAACTTCTGCTGTCTCCTCCAAAGCAGTTTACTTCTCCATAATTGCATGAAGATTTTCTTTTCCATCTGTTGTAATCATTCTACCTTCGGAAGATATCGAGATAATATAACTAGAACATCAGATTCGAGAATGAAATATATCGACCCGCATTTGGGCAAAGCTGCCATATACTAATACCTTCCGAAGAAGACCTCCAGCTCTTCTATTTGAAGAAGACCTCCAGTTCTTCCATTTGAGGAAGACCACCAGCTATTCTACAAAAAAAGTCATCCAGCTCTTCTTTAAGAAGAGGACATCCAGCTCCTCTAAAAAAAAAGAAGTCATCCAGCTCTTCTATAAGAAGCTCTTCCATGAAAAGAAGTCCTCCAGTTCTTCTATATGAAGATCTTCAGCTCTTCTATATGAATAGTAAGTCCAGCTCTTCTATAAAAATAAGACCTCCAACTCTTCTACAGGATAAATACATACAGCTGTTCTATAAGAATACATTCAGTTCTTCTATAAGAAGAAGACCTCCAGCTCTTCTATTACAAATTGTCCAAGCCACAACACGCTTATGAATAGCAAATGTCTCGGAATTTAATTTTCAAACAATTTGAAATAGATAGATGAGTTCAAAATTAAAAAAAGGTTGCCATTATTAATTTCTCAAATGAGACTACCTTCTGTAATTATGCCATAATATTTAAATTGGATTTGAAAATTATTGCGAAAAAATTACATGTTTCATACACGGTCTTTTCTAGTTTTAGAATGTATTTTTATGGAAATTTCGTCTTCAAAATTGTATTTCGTATGAAATATTGATTGCAATTAAATATACAAAAGTGACATCTGTCGGAATTCAAAATACACTGAATACATTCAATATCGACCGTTACGGATTATGTCTATGCTAAGGACTCACCTACATATCCAACAGTCGGTATTGCGGTTCACGACAGTAATCATTCGATAACAATTCTATCAAACTGTTATCGAAATATGTTGTACATTATTGGGTTATCATTTCCAGATGAATTGTTACAGTTACTATTTTCAAGTATAAATATGTTCCCATAATTATACTATTTTTTACAATATTTGTCGATATCATAATGGAAAAATTTATATAGCAAAAAATAGTAGATATTTTTGCAGTACGGTAACAGACCAAAATTAATTCCAAATACAGTAACAGACCAAAATTCAAATTATTAAATTTAATTTTATTTCTATTCCATGAAATTTCAGAATTTCCTTGTATATTAAATGTCTAATATAACTTTTTTGTAAAATTATTTATTTTACAATATTTATGTTTTATCAAATGGAGCATTTTTTAGGCTAAGCATAGAATTCCGATCACAAAAACTGTTAAAACCTTTTAAATGATTAAGGAAATAATAGAAAAATGCCCACTAATAACACTGTACGACACGAAAATTGTTCATGGGTTCTAATGTACCAATTCTGTTTAGTTGGAAAATACCTTTGGTTTTTCTGGGTCACTTCGAAAATTAATTTTATAACGGTAAATATAGAGAAAATCGTGGTTTCATGGATTTTCAATTTCTCTTGCCTTTAAGGTCCTTTCTCAAATCTTAAGAGAAACATATAAAATTATAGAATCATTCAAACGGGTCTAGACATCTGATCTATTACTTCTTACAAGTTTGCCGATATTATAAAGGAAATATTTTATACTCTGGTAGTAAAACAGACTTATTAGTTTTATTTGCAAATTATTTTATCGGAGCTTTACTTAATTTTACTTTATTTACCAAATTTAACTTGTTTTTATTTTTTTAATTATATATATATAGGGGAGAGGGGGGCACCTTTGAACACTTTTTGCTTTCAAGCCTTGTAATTTTTTTTATTTTATAATTTTTGGTTTCTTATAAATTTTAACTAATAGGTACATATGTAACCTTTAAAATGAATATACATATGACATACTACAAGCTTTATAAATATATTTTATTACTGTTTTAATGGACGAACTCAATGTGTTCAAAACTGCCCCCCCAGGGGGGCAGCTTTGAACAGGGGTTGGCATTTTTGAACGACATGGTTTTTTACAGTGCTTATGTTCAAATATGTATGTATTTTATTCATACATATCAGAAATGCATGAATTCATTAAAAAATATATAAAAAATGTTCAAAATTAAAAAAATTTAGATAAAAAGTTATTAAAACATAAAATGACTTAAAAACAAAAATTAATATGGTGAAAAATACAGTTCATTTCGTAATCTTATTAGCCTATTTGAAATTTTGAGAAATCGAAGCCAAAAGTTAAAAACTCCTTTTTTTACTCGAGTTTAATGGGCATGTTCAAAGGTGCCCCACCCATGGCATTTTACGGAAATTTAAAATAACTTTTTTTGTAATAAATATATATAAAAAAAAATTACATTAGTTATGTTTGAAATGATTGTTGGAATGCAAAAAAAAAAAAATTGACGAAAGAAAACTATCACAAAATTCTTCCTGCGTCCTTAGAACCAAATGAATAAAAGTTTACAATGACACTGAGAAAACATGGTCACCCATGCACAATTTTTCGACAACTAAAAAAGCAAGCCAAAGTGGTTTACGCATATAGAGAACAAGATTGCCATATACAAAAATGTGGTTGCGGGTCGGAAAAATATTAAACCAAGATTTTATGAGCGCTGTTCAAAGGTGCCCCCCTCTCCCCTATATATATTCAAATAAATTGTGGTGATGTAAATAATCACACGATGTTTTAATCATGTCGATGTTTTCCACGAAAACAGATATTTATGTAAAAGTTGATTGCAATATTTTGCTATCTTCACACTAATGGTCTGTTCCCGTACTGCAATAATCTACTACTTTTTACTACGATAACACTTGTTTCCATTGTCTGGGCTTATACATAAAACTTTTGTAAGCAACTATGCTCAAGATCTATTAATAAGGTCACCAAGATAACAATCGATATCGGAAATCAGCTGTTTTTTCTCAAGTCTAATGTCAAAAATTTCGACTTTGTTTACGTTTTCATAATGGAAGTCAATTCACAATAATTCATTTTGACAGCAAACTTGAGAGGTATCGATAATCAGCTGGTCTCCCTTGGTGACCTTATTTATAGGCCATGACTATGCTGAGTTCTTAGATAATTATACCATGACTATACCTAAGATTTTGAAATTAAAAATTCTTGAAAAAAAAACTTCCAACGAATCTAGGACTGATCAAAAATTGTTTACCACAGTTCATTTTCTAATTATGTGACCACCACTGTATATACATCGACCACTGTTTATTGCTTGTGACCCAAATGTAGCCAAACTCAATTTTGATTTTCTATAAACAGTTGCATAGAAAAGGAAAAGCCCTATAAATCGACAACATTAAGAACGATTTTTCGATTATTTGTTAAACGCACAGGTTTACTTATCGAAATTCGATTTACAAACCCCTATATATTTAACACAAACAATTCTTCTTTGCGTTCTCTCTCTCTCTCCTCTTTCAGGTAGTCATTTCTCATAACTCATTTACTCGACATGTGCTAACTCGTCGTCGCTCAGTTTTTCATTGATTTTCTGTGTTTTTGTTATTCGCAGTTGTGGTTGAGTTGTCTTTATCGGTCGGTCGTCATTTTCTTGCCGATTTTCTAGGGCTTTTTGTAAAAAATATAAAATTTTATCACGCCGTTTGTTTATATCGCAACATTCTTAGATACATTCACTTCGCCTCGTAGTGAGGACGGTCGTTTTAATATTAAAAAAATGAAAAACAAAGTGTTTTTGTGTGTGTTGTGTAAAAAATTCTAATAAGAAGTGAAATAATATGTACCCAGTCGGAGCTGTGCGGTGTGGGGTATTTTGTGTGAACAAAAAAACAGTTGATATCTGTGAAAAAATGGAAAAAATAATAAATACAATTACTCAATAACGCTAATATAGTGCCATTGTTATTATCCCCTTGAAAAAATAAAAAACAAAAAAAATGAAGCAAAAGATAAACAACAACAAATAAAAGTCACGAACCTTTAACAACAATTTTTGTTGTAGCCCCATACACTTTTGCGTATTCCAATCAGAAATTGTCGATGATTCAGAAAAAGGTTGCCCCTCTTTACCGTGCACCATCATGAAGCCCATATCTTTGACACATTATTGTTATTGCTGATGTTGTTGTTGTTATTTTGATTGTATTTATCAATAACATTTTTTCTACGTTCTGACATACAAATGAAACAAGAAAATAATACAAAAAAGTAGAATAAAAAAAGGAGAAAAAATTCTCTACTCCATGACAGCTATTCTCAAGGATGTGTAATCAGCAATTGTAACAAAACAAAATAACAACAACAACTTCGACGACGATAACTACGTAAGTTTTATAAAAAAAAAACACAAACATATGTTCGGAAAGCCATCAGCATCGTCATCATCTTCGTCGTCGTCGTTGTCGACAGCAACAGTGGCGCCATTGTCACCATCACCGCACCACTCGAAATATCGAAGAACAACGTCATCGGATGCCTCCACCACAAACCACAGTATGAAGACGGTGAAGATATTTTTCAGGTAAATTTTACACAAACAATTAAACAAAACAACAACAGAAACAAACTCCAGTTGAAATGCTCACAAGACTGGGCAGACCAGGCCATGTCAGTCATTCACAGAACCACAAAACGTAAGAAGCACAATTCTAACAATAACAACAACAAAATACACACTCTCTGAAAGAGGGAAATAAAGAGGTTCTTGGATATGAACCAACTACAGTGGAACTGTTGTGCAATCGATACATTAGCGGAGGTCTTGGAGGGATTTTTAGGGAATTTTTTTTTGGATTTGTGGAACAACTCTAGCTTAGTAAAATTCAGATTAACAGATATCCTAAATATGGGAAAATATTTTATCTTTTGGACGTATACCGTTATTTGAAGTACGGGTACGTGTAACTAGTTCTACGGATCCAATTAATATAAAATGGATATCACTTTAAGGCTTCTGAAAATGCCTTTCCACAGATACAGCCACAAATTGCGCCATTTTGTAGTCTATCAGTTGAGTCAGGATGGGTAAGGGACTATGAGGACTCCAGTTCGGAAGTTTAAAAAGAAAACAAAACTTGGAATCCAAAACCCACAATATTTTCCTTGTTTTTTAGGGTTCAAAAGTCCTTATCTTTTGAAACATAACAGATACAGTCACATATCGCATCATTCTGGAAAGGACAAATTGTAGAGTAGGACTATTATGGACCCTAAATCGATTTTTAGGGTAACGAGATAGACATATGGTTCCTTTTGAGAATATGCATAGATTCACTTTCTGAGTCGATTTATGCATGTTCGTCCGTCCATCTGTAGGCAAAGTATATGTCGCATTTATGATCCGATTTCGATGAAATTTGACTCAAGGATGAACCCTATTGAAAATGAAGAAAATCGGTTCATATTTAGATATTCCATATATAGTTTCGTCCTATTTTATGTAATATATAGTGCACCGAAGTCCTTATATATCTTTCGATTTCCACGAAATTTGGCATAGGGTACTGAATTAGACCCAGAATTATGAGTGCTAAGTTTCGCGAAAATCGGTTCAGATATAGATATAGCTTCCATATATATTTTTGTCCGATTTTATGTAAATGGTGCACCAAAGTCCCCATTTTTCTTTCGATTTGCACGAAAATTGGAATAGCGCACCTGAATTGAGTCTAGAATGATGTGTGCTAAGATTCGTGAAAATCGGTTCAGATATAGATATAGCTCCCATATATATTTTCGTCCAATTTAAGGTAAATGCGACACCAAAATCCCTATAAATCTTCCGATTTGCACGAATTTTTGCATAGGGTACTGAATTAGTTCCAGAATGATGTGTGCTAAGTTTTGTGAAAATCGGTTCAGATATAGATATAGCTCCCATATATATTTTCGTCCGATTTTATGTGAATGCTGCACCAAAGTCCCTATATTTACTTTAATTTGTACGAAAATTGATGTAGCGTCTGGAATTACGTATGTTAAGTTGTGTGAAAACCGGTTCAGATTTAGATATAACTTCCATATGCCTCACGTTGGGCGCCATTTGAAAATCTCGGTCAAAATGTTCCATTAATGTATTAAAATGTATTACTAGGAATTCTACGTGAATAGAAAGCCTTCCTAAAAGAAGTGGTCAGCATAGGTTCAGGTTATTTTTATAAGACTCCATATAAAGGTACATTGTGATTTTATATATATTTCTAGATAAATTTTTGCCTTTTCCATAATATTTAAAATTTATATTACCGCTTTGGGTGCCAATTGGGGTTCCCAGTGATTAGATAGCCCTTTTTGTTATACCCCTTCATATAGGTTAAGTTTTGCTCATCTCCTTCCAATTAAATAGAAAACACAAAAATTAAATGGCGTTGCCTCACGTTAGGCGCCATTGAGTCATTTCAACCATTTGGCTTGTAATATCTTTATTTTATAGTTAATGAGCGTAAACTAACTTATAAACTACATCTTCTGAGTATAAAAGGATATGCACCAGCCTTAAAAGTCAGATTTTCCAAGCGATTGCTAAATGTTGGGCATTTGTTGTTCCCAGTAAGTGAACAGACATTCTTGCAAAACGTTTTTTGGTTATAGCCCGACTAATAATAATAAAAATTAAAAATAAAAAATTGTCTAAACATTGGGCGCCAATGGGACATTTTATTCCGAACAAATTTTTTCTTGAATAACATTCAAAGAAATTTGTAATTTAACATGGAACGTCTGCTCTTAGTCTTCATATGATGGCAATGTATGTCCGTCCCAACCACGATCTCTTACACAGAATAATAGAAATTATTTTTGTACTGGCTCGATTGAATTTGTATGAATATTATAGAGTGTATAATGCTGGGTTCTACATGGCACCGAATTCTATAGTGGGACGTAAAAAGGAAATGTATAGCAGTTTAGTAACATAAGAATCCAAAAATTCTTTGCTCTAATCTTAATAAAGCCAAGGTTTTTATAAACTCTATAAGTTATTAAAACAATGTGTTCCCTAAAGTTTAATAATTGATCCAAAAAGATATCTAGATCATTAATAGATACAGCAGATTCCAGCCTGCGTTCATCAAGATAGTAATTGTATCAATATTTTCTCAATCTAAAAGGGTCCATCTTTAAATTTTAAAATATTCCTAAAAACAACCTTCCTAAAAACAAGGTCCGACTGGATTTTTATTTGGATCACATTGAAAAATTGGAAGGTCGTTAGGATAACTTAAAAATACGAAGCCGACAAATCTGCCCAAAGAATTTGAAATCTTATTTATTTGAGACAAGCCAGAGCTTATTAGATGGGTAATAAATTTCCATAAGCAATAAGTCCTAAAAATGTTTGGTTTGAAAGAAAAATTCATAAATAATCCTTCAGATGGGTGCTTTGCAAAATACACTCGATGTTTTTTAGGAACGTACGCATTGAACAGGCTCCACTGTAAAACAAACCTCCAAACATCTTGTCTTGTTTCTTAGTTTACCACTACTATTCTATGAGTAATAAAAAACTACCTTTAAGCTCTGGCGCAGAGTTGCCACATATATAGTAAACCATTTACATTTTCTACTAAAAATTCCCTTAGTTAAGAATACGGACCCAGTAGTGAAAATATGTAATTCAGGGAAATATTTCACGGTTTTTCTAGATGTACCAAAATCAAAATACTTTTTCTGAATTAAAAAACCTCGCACTTCCATGGAGGAACCATATTTTTTTGATAAAGAAAAATCTGAAATATGACAAATGGGCCGATGAGGAATATCATAAGGTCCAGCCCTACAAAAATTGCACTGATCGATATTAGGAATTTCGAAAGGTTGGTCATGCATTTCCAATCTAGTTTGGAATAATATAGCAATCAGAAATTTCCGGAGGTTCAAATATTATCGAAGACAATTTTCAATTCTCCCGAATTTGAGCACAAATCAGTAAATACATAACAATACCCTTAAATATAACAAACATTCCGATATATATTTGCCTATTCGTGACTTATATGTGAGTTTTTTCCTTTCCTGGTTTTAAAGTGAGTCGGCATTTTGCTCCCAGTTCTACACGTTTTTATTTTCTTTTGGGGGAACCTTGGAGATGAATTGAAATACTTGTGTCTGATTGTGCAAGAGTTTTACCTTTACCAAAAATGGGTCCCTGTGGCAACACTGCGACTTAATTCTGACTAGAAATACAAGAAGAACCAACCAAGCCGGGCGACCAATTTCCTTTATTTATTCCCCTTTTTCGTTGTTTTTTTTTTCGTCTTCTTTCGACCATTTGTGTTATATTCTCACATTCGTCGTCTGTAGTGTTTCAACGCGTCGTCATCGCCGCTGTCGTTGTCGTCGGTATGGGCCTACAAACAATGTGGGAATGTTCGCAATGGTCGTTGTGCTATTCTGGTGTTATTTTCGTAAATGACGTAAGCGTTAAAAACGGCTTTTCATACAAGAACAACAGCAAAAAATCAGCAACAACAACAAAAACAACAGCTACACCTAAAACAAAAAATACAGAAAAAAAATATCAAAATGTCAAAAGACCTGCGTTTGAGCACAATATTCGAACGAACGAATCAACCTCCGATTGTTGGCGGAGGAGGCACACACCACAAAACATATCTATCTATCAAGCGAAACAAAAAATAAATAAATTTAAAAAAATCGCCAAAAAAACAAGTACCACTTTGATTCCGATTTTGGAAACTAGGAAAAACAACAACAGCCACAACAACCTAGAGCGACATATATAAATAAAAAAAACGATTATAGAATAGGAAACACAATTAAGTTAAAACAAAGCAAAAAAAAAAAAACTTAGCAATAGACAGGACAGACATATAGTCAAACTGACATATGGTCTGTCAGTCAGAAAAGCCCCAAAGCCCCCCAAATAAATAAAGAAAACACGAGCTATATATTGTAAATATAATCGACAGCATACATACTTAATTATACCTACATACATATGTATGTATGAATGTATGTTTGTATATATAAAACTAATGATGTATAAATAAAATGTCTAAATGTAGACGCTCTGCTCGCATTTAGTGTCAGCAGAAACAACAACAACATCAAAAACAATAATAGCAAACAGACAGCATTAAAGTGGAGCACCACCAGCAGCAGCAACAAAGGCCAATCGATCGTGTACCGATTATATGTTGGGCCATTGACCCTTAAGGCGGTTTGTAGTTAATGTCGCTTGTAGTTGTGTATTTTATTTTTTGGGGGCATCACTCAGCACGGGCATTATTACTCATCATCATCACCAGCAACAACATTGGCGGGCCAAAGCCCTTAATGTATTCTCGCAGGCCCTCACTTGTTAGTTTGTTTGTAACACATCAAATTGGTGTAAATGTCAAAGAAAACTATACACACACGTTTGGCAGCAATAATAATGATGATGATGGTTGTGGTGGTGTTTAGGTTGGTAATTGATAGGCAATCAATCGTTATTTTTTTACCGCCCAGCCCCCCTTATTTAGACGTTTATAAATGTCAAAGTTTATGTTTCTTTTTTTATATATTTTGCCCCACAGCTAAATTCAGGGCAATCGTTGGAAAAAAGTTGGAGGGGAAGGAACGAATAACCATGGTAACTAATTACGATTTAAATTGTGCTAAGAAAAGGAATGAAAATGTCTGTAGTACTGCACTTTGAAAAAGACCAGTGCGCTACTTCTGCCCAGTATAACATTCAAGGACCAGGGACGTACGCAGGGGGCGGCCCTGGGGGCCCGGGCCCCCCCTCGGAGTGATTTTTTTTTCACAGTAAATTTATGTTTGCAACAGCGAATTTTTTTAATTTTGACTACCGGGCCCCACCCGAAATGAAATCCTGTGTACGTTGCTGTCAAGGACAATAAAAAAACATAGAACCACAAAAAACTTGAATTTTTTAAAGAAGGAATAAAGGTGTGGATTTTTTCAAGGACTAATTGAATTTATTATTTTTAAGAAAATGTTTTCAAAGACCACCAACAGACATGGACTTAAAAAATTACTTTTCTTGTACTTAAACAAGCGTGGGTTTAAAAAACATTTTTTTCAAACGATGTATTACTTATATGATCCGATTATTTTGAAAGTAGTTTAAGTCCATTTTAGGTTCTGATACAAATATTGGTCTACTAGAAAGCTTTAAAAATCATATATCGTTATATATTTTATCACAATTAAGGGTACAAAACCACAAACAAAATGAATACCACTTTATAATATATTTGAAACAAATCAACTCCAAACCTTTAAATATGTCAATAAAAGAAAAAATGGACTTAAACCATTTTCAAAATAAACGACTCATATAATATATTTTAATTGGCGTGTATTTTTTAAATAATAATTTTTTTTGAAGGCCACCGCGTGTATTTTTTAAATATATATTTTAAAATATAGGATTTTTTAAAGAATATTTTTCTGGACCAAAATATGCTTCAATTTTTAAAGAGTAATTTGTCAAGGACCATCGCGGATTAAAAAAAAAAAAAAAAATTACCACGACCGCAGTAACTGTTATCGGAATTTCTTTAAATAATTAAAATTTTTTTTTTTTTTTTTCAAAGAACGTCGATTATTTAGAAATATTTTTTTTAAGGGAGTACCGATTTTTTATAGATATGTTTTTTCGAGAATTATTAGAACATAGATTTTTTGGGCGTTGATTTAAAAAAATCAATTGTTAGGAGGTATCAGAGCGTATTTATACCCTACACAACTATGTATATTTGTAACGCCGCGAATATTGATGCTAGACCCACCTTTAAGTATACTGATCGTCATATCTCGACTAGCTGAGTCGATCTAGACATATGTGTCCGTCCGTACGTCTGTCAATTATAATTTGTAAATGCGATACAGGCCACAATTTTACATGTATGATGGGATCTGCCCAATGAAGACCCCTATTGTTATTGGTATAGATCGGTTAATATTTAGGGTATGAAATGGACCAAATACTTAATTTTTGTCGGATTTTCTGGTCGCTCCAGAGGCCGCGATTATGGCCCAAACATCGCAAACTTTTACATGGAGAAGGGGATCGGGCCAAAGAATAAGCATACTTGTTTTGATAAAGATCTGTCAATATTTAGCGGGTCAAATGGACCTTAACTTTTGTGTGAAAAATTACAAAAATTGTATACTATGGCGTAAATATTAACTCCCGAAGGACATAAACCCGAGAAGTTGATAGTATATCCAGTGGTTGGTTGACCTTTAAATTGATACCAATTATTATATTAATATCATATATATTGTCATATGTACTCGGATGTGGGAGTTACACTTAAATTTTTACATGTGCTTACGTAGTCAGATATTATTTAATAACCCATTACCACACTAGAGGACGGAATATATCTCTGATAGCTTTGACATTTTCCATGAGGATCCAGGTATGGTCAAGGACAACGCCTATCATTATTGGTGATGATCAGATAGTAA
The DNA here is from genome assembly GCF_032173495.1 of Musca vetustissima. Lineage (NCBI taxonomy): Eukaryota > Metazoa > Arthropoda > Insecta > Diptera > Muscidae > Musca > Musca vetustissima. Next base: position 39,231 of record NW_026884057.1, read on the forward strand.
TTTTGAGATTAAATGGACCAATAACTTAATATTTTGTGTTTTTTGATCTATAGGCCACAATCATAAACCGAACATCACAATACAACAACCCACAGCGAAGGGGATCTGGAAAAGTAGTTAGAAGCGCTATACTAAATATTAATAATATTCGGAAAATATGTCGGTGTAAGAAAGAGATGCTGTTGACCTCTAATCTGGTAGGAGGGTGCAAATATCATGAAATATTGCCCAGCCCCGCAGAAAGTTAGAGTTCCGTGGGAGTTGTGTAGTGTATCGTATGGTCGGCCCCGTCCGACTATACTGCTCCAATCACTTGTTTTTACTACCTTATACTTGTAGTTGAAACTGTATGACCCGGTCGAACTATATTACTTGTACTTGTTTGTATTTTAGAATTTATATTTTTATACATTTAATTAATAAATAAAATATTTATATTTTTAATAATATCATAAAAAAAATTCTAAATAATAATGCAATAATTGGTACAAATTTTTCAGGTTTGAATCCTGACATTATCAAGGACTTCGAGCCAATAGTTCCATTTTTTACAATTTCAAAGCATTCTCAGTACAGTCGCTTCGTCTGGGCATATATGATACATCCCTGAATGTTTGATTTTTATATTGTTTTTTGAAGATCTTGTTAGATCACGTTTGTCATTTTATAATGTAAATATTTCATGGGCTAATATAGTTTTGCAAAGTGTTATTGCTAAATACTTCTTGAAATACAAAGTGGCAAACGTGAGCTGCGTTTTATTTCAACTAAAAATAACCACACACGTCCTTGTTAGGTGAATATCTAAATCTGAAACCCCCTCTCGCTCTATCTCCCCGGTATATCATTAATTTTTACGCTAATGTCTAATAATATTGTTGTATGTGGCCACATCTATTGTTTATAACTGGTTTTCAATTTCAAAGAGTCAAAAATGAAACAAACAAAAAATAGCACATGGCAAAAAACAGTAATTCACGTGTCTGCGGTATTAACGGGGCATTAGTTTTGTCTATTTTTTCGTTCTGTTTTTGTTTTAATTAACAATTGATTGGCATTCACAAAAATTATGGCCAAGTAAAAGGTACTTGTCTGCCATGTCGTCGTCGTCAGTTTGTTTCTATATATGTATATGAATATATCATCGTAGTATACTACCAGATAAAACAGCCTAATTAATAAATAAATAAAAAAAAAAAAACAAAATAAAAAAACAACTAAAATACAATAAACCATAACAGCCAAAACGGAAATAAAACCACAACTGTGTGTAAGTTTTTGTGGCTTTTTGTTGTGTTGATGTTGTTGTTGCTCTTTTTTATTTATTGTTGTTGTTTTTTGTTTCGATTTTTTGCGAAGGCCGCATTTGTTTGCTTTTCATACACTCATTGTGTGAGTATTGTTGAGTACAAAATAATTCTCATTCACTTCGACAAGGCTCACTGACACACCTACTAAAATGAAAACAATTCATCCATAGGGGATATGCTCGCTCACTCAAGAGAGGTCATTCTTCCAAACACTCTCCCTCTTGAGGTCTCTTAAATTTTGTTTATTTTCAATGGCATCGTTGTTATTGTGTTGTAGTTGTTTTCTCATTCTCATCACCTTGCCATAATTCATTGTACGCTACATTTGTCCAGCATGGCCATTTAACGCCTTATCTTATGACCTTTTCATTTTAGGTAGCGGAAATTCTGACAGGTTTTCACATTTTTTTGCTTATCTACGCAACAGTGTTGCGATAAACAAATTTTTTGTTGTGAGAGTTTTTTTATTTTCATAGAGCAATGAAATTATCTGTCGACCCTCACTCTCGCTCAGTTGGTAAAGTGTTAAGATTACAACTTGTAAATTTGGGTTGTAGGTAACAGGTAGATTGGAGAGTGTTGGGCAAAGGGATGCTGTACTGATGAGAAGTGAAATAAGTGCCTCAGTTTTTTTTTCGATTCGGTAAAAAGATGTGTTGTTGAAAGAACATTTACGAATACCTTCATAAATTGATAATGTAACCCCAATCCATACACCCAACCTTAAATCGCAACTTGTGTTGGGTGCCTAAAAGGCGGAGGTTAGATACTCTCTTGTCTTCATGTCATATAAATCCCCTCTTACGTTAAAGGTGTTCCCCAATAACCCTAGATAATATGGGATCATTACGGCGACTCGTAGAAACCAGCTTCGTTTTCCTTGAAATGCAGCGGGGTTGGGGAACACATGGGATAAGGTTCCTATAAAAAATAATTTATGTATTTTGTCACAAACGATTCACCTGTTTTCACCTGAAAATTCTATTGTAAATCATTTTCATGTTTCATCAGATTACATTTAATTAAATTATTGCGTATATCTCTTTTCTGCGAAAAACAAATCTCAGACAATGACAATTTGATTCGATACTACTGTTTACACCAATTGTTGTTCCTTATTGGACGTTCGCTTCATTGTAAGATAAAACTCAGTCGTTATCTTTGTTGACTCACTTTTGTTTGGCAATTTGTGTATGGAGTTAACCAGAAAAATAGCACTGATTTTTCCATTAAAGCGGTTCAACAAAAATGGTCCTAAAAATCTTATTAGCTGTAAAATTTCACCACATTTTGTAATTGCTTCAAATAAAAAGGCATCTGGTAGATTTTTAAACAGGTATATATTTTAAAACAAGCATCTTTTACCCTGAGCCTTGAAGCTAGTGAAGGTGTATATAAACCAAATTTATTGCAGACTTTTGAAGGGAGTAGGAAATTTGGTCAAAAACTGGCACATCATAATATTCCTTCGAAGCGTAGGTGAATTTCCAAGTTATAAGTGGTAGTCTATACAAAGCCTGAGTCTAGTACGAAACCTATGCGAAGTTCCAAGTATTTAGACCTCATAGAGAGTCCTAACTTGGCACGTTGAAATACATTAGGGTAGTATAAAAACTGAACTAAAAGGAACTATGTAATTAAAGAAACGACTTAGTTCTTTGTCGGAGTGGACCAAAAAATATCGAACCGCTCAATAAAAAAATATATAGCATCAACAAAGAATTTAAATAAAAACTTGCAAAAGATCTTCTAGATTGATCATTGTATAAGTGGCGTAACATTTTATTACCAGGCGAGAATAAAGTGGTAATTTTTGATACTCAAGTTTGTCGTCAATATGTTGTAACAAAACTTGAATTATTACATAGATTGACCCTATCGGTTCGCCGTTTTTTGTGGCTCCGCCATAAAAGGACAGCTTTTTGAAAACAGCCAACGTGACATATTTAAATGTGTTTATTAATTTCTCTTTCGAGATGATCTACATGATCGGAGTTTGCAATGAAAATTTGATCGATATTCTGAACATTACAATATTTCAAAAGCAAAAATCTAATCTATAGTCCGACTCCTCCTGATACCTTCCGTAAAATACTCAACACTTTTGTTAATCTTTATACTGTACATAGAATTAAAGATTACGATACACCTATACTACACATTGCAGCGATGTAATTTTATATCTTGATTTTTATAGATCTCCTTCGTCTCCATTCGAAAAGGCGACGTCTGTCAGGATACATATATTGAATATACCCAAAGTAGTGACTTTACTAGTCCGATTTTACTACTTTTCTTACTGGTTTAAAATAAATCTCTGGCATTGTATTTGGCAAATTTGTGTGTAGCGCCCCGATGAAGTCTCCATTATCTGCTTTAATTTCATATTTCTCTTCAAAATACTTTAACGCTCTCTTTAACAAATTCCACTCTAAAAAACAATCCTAAGAGTGTTGTGATCACATTTGATTTCCTCTTGTTATTTAGGCTCTCTAATTCTCCCATTGCTCTCACCCACATGTCTGTGTATCTTTGAGATATCTTGTCGGCTCTTCAAGGCAATTTTGTGAGTGTGTGAGGGAGAGAGCGTGTGAGTTTTACATGCTGCCGAATGTTGTCATTTTTTATTTATTTCAATGGGAAGACGACGACAACAACGAATACGACGACTGACTACTACGACGATGGTACATTTATTGGTTTGTTTGTATTGGATTCTTCATTCATGGCAAAATTTTACGAACGTCGACGACACAACATTCGTATGTTTGCCTTCGGCGACAACGGCCACATAACGCGGTATTCTAAAAAAGATTTAACGATATTTTGTTTTTTTTATTATTATTTTGTTTTGTTTTGCACTCTCGCGAAGTTGTGATCTTAACTAGAGAACAAATTTATAAAGACGACAAGAGACCACAAACAAAATATCCAACAAAAGCAAAGCAACACCAAACAATTTTTGTTGTGTTGATTCGTTCGTTTGTTCGTATAGACGCTGTTGTTGTTGACGACTACGGTTCGAACGCGTTTCTCTGTCAGCTGCCCCTGACTGCCGGCTCTCCGCTCGTTCGTTCGTACGCTCTATAACAGCTTTGCTAAAATCATTTCTAAAATTAAATCCAAGAAATAAAACCAAGCAGCAATCAAACGATACATAACGCCGCGAACGTTGTTGGTTGGTAATATTTGAAGCGCTTCACCACCGCCAAACCAAAGTGAAAAAAAAAATATTTGGACGCGTAAAGAAAATCGAGTGAATGTTTTCTTTGGAGGTAGACAGACAGACAGATAGAAAAAAATATAGAAAGTTTGTGTATCTTTGACTAGAAAAAAGTGTAATTAGAGAAAGAAGAGAGATGTGCTGCCCTCGTTAATGCTGGACACCCACCAAATCAGCCAGCCATCCCATCCTCCACAAAAATTTGTGAAAAGAAAGCAAAGCAATTGAATTTAAAATTTATTTATATTTTCATTATTATATTAAATGCTCTATTGTTATTGTTGTTTGTGTGTGTTATTGTGTGCGCGCTTTTTTATGACAATTTGAATGGCTTTTGTTGTTATTGTTAAATATTTTGTTCTTATAAACATTAACAAATATTTCTCTGTGTGATAAATATTGTGGCTTTCTTCGCCTGGGTGATTGTCAGTTTTCCATAAGTTTTACTACGACGCATCCCAACCTCCAGCACACTATCAAAACTAGCACCCCTAGCCAGTAGCAAAAGTTGCAAAAAAGTTCAAATTAAATAAACAATTTTTTGTTGTTATTATTTTTTTCTTTAAACAATTAAAAAATTATATTTATTAAAGATAAAGAGAAATCCTCTTGCTTCGCTGCCCCACCAAACACAAGAAAAAAAAACAAACAAGTGAAGCGTGTAAAACGGTTATGAGCCATACAATAAAACTGGACGTCACAATGAATACCGTCAAACTCAAATAAAACAAAAACAAAACAGAAAAACGTAAAAGAAAAAAAAACTGTGACTTAATAAAAATCAAATAACAAACAGCTGGATACAAATTAAAAAAAAAAAAAAACAAATTTGAAAAGTTTCTCAAAATCCTATACACAATGGGCCTACGAGCAAAAACAACAACCACTACGGCAGCGGCAGCCACTTTGAATAGTGCCGCCACAAATGCCGGTAACAACATCGGCAACAGTTCACCTTCCGCCAAACACAAACTATTAAATGGTGCCCGAAAATTCAATAAGGCCTTTAGTCGTGGCAGTTCAACATTTGTTGGTGGCAATGGTTGCATCGCCAGCAGCACCACCACCACAATAACAAAAACACCAACATCATCACCGTCATCGCCACCCTGCTTAAGTCCAAATGGCATTAAAAATAGTCCATCATCCTCTCTAATGGATCCACATTCATTCTGCAGTATCCGTACATTTCGCAGCAGTTCAACATCAGCTTTGGTCGTAGCCTCAATGGCGTCCAATATGCGTCCCCAGACCCTTAATGTACACCATCATCAACAGGCCCCAGCGGATCATACACAATTGTTTTTGGGGTATGTTTTTTTATTTTTTATTTCGTTATTAATTTTTTATGTGGTACCAGTTGAATCGGAATTATGCGGATTTCAGATTGATTCGATTTGAAGATGTAGGTTTTTTTAATCATTTACATTGTGTGAATTGTGATTATAGTAGCCCTCAAATCAATACTTAATAGGTAAAAGTTCCTAACGCTGTCTGTACGAAGAAGACTGACCATAGTGGCCATAAAAACATTGGGCTGAACCCGGAGGTACTCAGAACTAAAAACATTTTGTTGGGCATACTTTTCAATTTAAAATTATGAGTATCTTGAGCTCAGATCGAATATGGTATCCTTCCCCATACTCATACACTTCAGGGTGAAAAGTTTTTAAATGATGAGTTCGGGTTTATATTTTGACTGTGTCCAGTCCATTGAAAATTTTTCTTGTGGAACTTAGTATATATCCTTTGAAAGACGTCAGAGTTGGAAGATAAAGTAAAATATCGTAAAAATATGTGCTTCTGCTGGACCTAAAAACAAATATTTTTAAAAATCATAAAACATAAAAAAGATATTTTCAAATCTAGGCCTCTTTTGGACATAGAAAAAACAATTTTTAAAAATCCTCTTATGGAAAAATACTTTTAAAAATCCTCTTATGGACATAGATAAAAAAACATCTTTAAAAATCTGCGCCCCTTATGGACCTTAAAAAATATCTTTAAAAATTTGTGCTTGTTATGGACCTAGAAAGAAATATCTATAAAAGTCTGCGCCTTTTATAGACTTAGCAAAAATATCTTTAAACATTTGCGCCTCTTGGGGGCCATGAAAAAATATTCCTTAATAGTCTTCGCATCTTTGAGACCTGAAAATGAATATCTTCAAACATCTGCGCCTCTTATAGACATAGAAAATATATCTTTAAAAATCACTTCGTCTTATGGACCTAGAAATAAAAAAAACTTTAAAATATGCGCCTCTATTGGACCAAGAAAAAAAATATGAAATACCTTGAAAATTATTATTTTAAAATCCACGCCTCTTATAGGCCTTAAAAATATTCTTTAAATATCAACGCCACTTATAGGCCTTATAAAATATTCCTTAGGAATCAACGCCTCTTATAAAATATTCCTTAGGAATCAACGCCTCTTATAAAATATTCCTTTAAAAATCCACGCCTCTTGGCGACTATGAACAAATATTCTTAGAAAACCCACGCCTCTATAGGCCTTGAAAAAATGATTTTAAAATCCACGCCTCTTATATGCCTTCAACAAATATTCTTATTCTTATAGGACTTCCACAAATATTCTTAAAAAAATCCACGCCTCTTGTATCCCTTCCACAATTATTCTTTAAAAATGTACGCCTCTTATAGGCCATGAACATTTTTCTTAAAAATCCTCGCCTCTTCGAGATACGCCTCTTGTAGACACTTAAAAATATTCTCTACAGATTCACTACACTTGGGAGCCTTGAAAAAATAATTATTTAAAAAATCTGCGGCTCTTGGATGCTATTAATAAAAAATGCTCATTTAAAGTCGAAGCCCTTTGGTAGCAGAGAAAATTATTTTTAAAACAAATATATTTTTTGAAGAATTTAGTTTTTTTTGGGGAAAAAAATATTAAAAAATCTGCGCCTTTTGGGGAAAAAAATTAAATATACGCCTCCTTAGAAACCCCGAAAAAATATTCTTTAAACAATCCACGCTTTTGGAGACCATGAAAAAATATTCTTTAAAAATCTTTGCCACATGGGAAGCCTGAAATGATATTCTTTGAAAAATCTACTCCTCTTGGGAACTTTGAAATAAATATTCTTTCAAAGGCTACTCCTTATGGCAACCCTTAAAAAATATTCTTTAGAAAATCCACTTCTCTTGGAACCATTAAAAATTATTCTACTTGGAGAACTTGAACAAATAGTCTCTAAAAAATATTATTTAAAAAACTACGCCCCTTGGACACCAAGAAAAAATATATTTTAACATATGGAAGCCACTTGGATGGAGGACATAAAAAATATTCTTTAAAAAATCGACTCCTTCTTTGAAAAATCGACTATACTCTTGAACTTTTTAAAAATCTCTTTAAAAAATCCACTCCTCTTGGGAACCATGAAAATATGCATCAGTATGCATCTGCGCAGAAAATGATAATTTTAGGTCCATTTTATGACTTAGCCCCCATATAAAGATCTCGCCCGATTTTTGGAGTTTTGAAGGTCTTAGCCGCATTTTAATATCGAAAAAAGGCTCTAAATTGGCTTTTGGTGCTGTTGGAAGTTACAGAAAATTACTATTAAAGGTCAATTTTATTGACATAACCCTCATAAAAGGTCTCGACAAATTTTCGGTACTTTGAGGCGCATTCTCTAAACGAGCACTCATATAAAGTACCGTAAAAGTTTTGGGGTTCAACCGTAAGAGCTCTATTCTATGGCTGGCATACATCAGCGCATGACCATGTTTTGACATAGACACCATATAATATTCTCGCCCAATTTTCAGTATTTTGAGGATTGTAGCCGCATTTTCATATATCTATGCAGAAATTTTGACACAGCCTGCCCGAACAATTTTTGGTATTTTGAAGGTTTCATCCTCATTTTTAAACATATTTAAAAAATATGTTTAAAAATGCAAGTGGTCTCTAAATTGTTTTTTAAAGTTATGGATTTTTATTATCATCTCTAATAATTTCTAATTTTTCAAGAAAAAAGTTCACACAATTATTTTTAAAATAATATGTGGGTTTCTAAACAAATTCTGGAATCTTTGTAATTGTTTTTATTATTCTTAAAATCCACGTAAAAAATATACTGAAAAAGAATCAAGTATTTGAAAAAAAAGATGTCTAAAGAATATAAATATTTTACAAAATTTCCCTATTACTTAAGCTGGGTCTGGTAATGGTTCTTTCATACCTTTTAACATTTTTTTTCATTTTTTACTCGATCCCGATTTAAAATTTACAATTTCTACATCTACAAAATCTTAGACATTTTTATATATCTCCAATCCGCATAATCAAGATTCAACTGTGTGCATATTTCTTTATATTTATTTATTTCTTTGTTTATTTATTTTACACTTTTTGTTTGCTTATTTTACTTTCCTTTTATTTATTTATAATTTTAAAAATTTATAAACATCTATAATTATTTTAATTTATTACCATAATTTCTTTCACTCTCTCTATATTTATGTTTTTTTTATAATTTGAAAATATTTTAGTCGATATTTTATGAATTCTTGTTTGTTAGATTTTGATTTTATTTATTTTCAATCCAAGAGTTATACGTACGCCTTTCCTCACAAAATATTCTTCAACACCTAATGGGGAGGGAAATTTGTTGTTTAGATGTATGATATATGTATATATATATATTTGTGTACACACAAATATATCGTCAATTTGTCTGCACCATTATCCATCCGTCCATCCCATCCAATCCATTGCAGTGTAGCGTCGCGTCAGTGCGATTTTCTATTCAGTCATCGTTTATTTTAAATGTTTTTATTTTGTATTTTTTTTTTTGCGAATATTTTTTTTCGTTCGTTTGTGTTTTGTTTTTGTCGATTTTTTTTTTTTTTTTTGTATTTTTTGTTAAATGATTTTTCCTCCTCGTGTTTTGGTTATTATTAAATGCCAGCCAGCAAGCCAAAGCACCAACGCCACCACCATCACCACTCAAGTTGCCGGCCACCAACACCCGCCATCATCATCAGCACCACTCGTCGTCAACACTATTGTCAGCATTTATAAAACTTATTCCGTTTTTCTTGTTGTTATTGCATTTTTTTGTAGTAAATGCAAAAAAAAAAAACACAGAAAAAATATTAAAAATAATCGACGACAATATCATTGAACTTGATCTTTGAAAACGTTAAGCGCGTTTTGCATTTTAATTAAGGCATTTAAATGGCCATGGAGGCCATTTATGACACAAAATTTCCGTGCAAAAAATATGGCATCTCATAAAGGAATATTTATTGCTTTGTTTATATATATTTTTCGTTTTTTTGATATAATTATATCGATAACAATTAATAATTTTATTAAAGAAATGTTGTTGAGGCGATAACAAATTCGTTCGCAATAATTTATAAATTTTTTCGATAACTTTTTTGTCGATAATGAAGCTATTTATAGAAAAAAATGTATCGATTATAAAGCTATTTGTAGAACAATTAATCGAATTATTTTTCTTCTTCTTAGCTGGCTTGTTACAGAACGGTTGTTCCATATGCCGAGCTTAAAAAAGATTTCCAAGCGCGTCGGTCTTGTGCGCATCTCCGCCAATTTGAAAGACGTTCCAGGATGTTGTTTTGTACTTGTTCTTTCCCCTTCTACGGGAACCATCAGTGGGCTCGCTTTTATATGCCTTTAGTCGCTGCAGCTCAATACAACTGACTATATCTATGTCCGCGTAAAAATGGTAAAGCTCGTGGTTCATTCGACGCCGATATTCACCGTCGACGCAGATCGGCCCGTTGATCTTTCGGAGAAATTTTCCCTCAAACACCCCAAGAGCTGTCTCATCTGCTTGCGCAAGTACCCATGCTTCAGCCCACCCATATAACAGAACGGGTAGTATCAGCGTCTTGTAGAGTGTGAGTTTGGTCTGACGGGAGGTGGCCTTGTTTCTAAACTGCTTACTTAGACCAAAGTAGCACATGTTGCCATTACTATTCTTCTCCGAATTTCAAAACTGATGTCATTAGTTTTATTTATGACGGTACCAAGGTATATAAAATCCTTAACTACATCGAAGCTGTGGTTCTCAAGTTCCACAGTTGGTCCGAGTCTACTGGACGTCTTGCGCGTTGATACCATCAGCTTGGTATTCTCGCCGTTTACTGCTAGACCCACTTTGGCAGACTCCTTCTCAATTTTTTCAAAGGTGGCTGTTATCGCTCTCAATGTTCGACCCATTATGTCGATGTCATCGGCATAAGCGAGTAACATGTGTTGTTTGGTGTACAGAGTGTCATTTCTGTTCACCTTTGCGTCTCGTATGACCTTTTCCAGCAGGATGTTATAAAGATCACACGACAAACTGCCACCTTGTCTGAATCCTTGTTCGGTATTGAAGGGCTCCGATAGGTCCTTTCCGACTTTAACTGCTGATCTTGTGCCTGTTAAAGTTATCCTGTATTGCCGAACATAGACATGGCTTAAAACACCTCTGAACGAATAGGGCTGTAGAATGCGGTTTATAGACGACAAATAGGTGGAATGTGCCGATGTGTTTTTCTTGGGTCTTTTCCAGTATTTGGCGCAGAGTGGAAATCTGGTCAATGGTGGATTTACGGCTTTATAGTCGACGAATAGGTGGTATGTGTCGATGTGTGTTTCAGTCTTTTCCAGGATGGTCCGAATTGGTATGGTCCAATAATGTCATTGACCATTGGATTCAGTCGTTCACACAGCACATTGGAGCATTTTATATGCGATTGGAAGGAGACTTATTCCTCTATAGTTGACATGATATGTTTCCTTTTTTGTGCACGGGACACATGGTGCTGAGGTTCCAATCATTGGGCATGCTTTCATCTAGCCAAATTGTACTAATCAACTGGTGCATGCTCCTGACCAGCATCTGACCACCAGTTTTGAATAGTTCGACTGGTACAGTAGAGTACTCGGATTAATCGAACTTCTAATACACTGAATGAATTCCGTCCGTCTATCACAACATGATCAAATTGATTTCTCGTTGCTTGATCAGGAGAAATCCAGATGGCCTTGTGTATATCGAGATGCTTGAATCTGGTGCTGTTTTTCGCTGCCGCGAAGTCAATCAACCTCAAACCATTGTCGGATGTTTCTTCGTGAACTCTGAATTTTCTGACGAAGGGGCCAAAGATATTTTCCCTTCCGATTTTTGCATTAACTTCTCTTAGCAGAATTTAATGTCGCGGCCAGGGCAGTGGTCATATGCTGTTTCTCGGCGCTCGTAAAATATGTCTTTCGTCTGCTTATCTTTGTCTTCGGTCAGAGCATGGGCGCAAATAAGACTGATGTAGAAGAACTTCGCTATTATGCGGATTATAGCAATTCGCTCATCTACTGGAGTGAATCTGGAGACGAGGTCTTTTATTCTCCTGTTAATAAATCCGTCATAAATCCGCAGCCAAATTCACGGGTCGTTTCATGGCAGCTATAATACAGGGCGTATTCATCTGATTTACTTACGCCAGTCCCTTTTCATCGCATTTCCAGTAAGGCAATAATATCGGCTTTGTACTTCTTGAGTACATCGGCCAAAGCGAACACTGCGCCTGTTCTGTAAACCGTGCGCACATTCCATTAAGGGGGTTTGGTTTTCTTTTCCTTTGCTTTTTCATAGTAGGTTGGGTTTTCCGAGAGTGGGCAACTAACCCGACACCTCAACCCATTTTTTATAGTTCTTATGAGTGAACCCGCGGCACATATTAGCTCACTATTTCATCGGGTGATGAAAATAGCTCCCCAGGTGGCACCGCGGTGAGGTTAGTGTCTACAATATAGATGAAAGAGGGACCAAGATAAGCCTGTGCTTCGCCATGTTAAAGCCAATCAGAGTCGTTGGTTACTATCTATCATCCCCAACGCCACCCAATTTAATTTTAAAATGTGGATTTTCAAAATATAATCCAAAATCTTGTTGTTAAACACCCATGTTCTAAATTAATATTCACAAGTCCACCTAATTGATAACGCAGACAGGGCAGCAGCAGGGGTGGCTTCCATTGTGGCTATGACTCAATTTATGACCATTATCGGTAGTAACTAATGACGTTAAATGGCTTATCATTTGAAAAAGTAAATACTTTTATTATTTCAAAAGCTTACCTAGCTGCTGGCTATCGTTGTTCGTCGATTGTGTGGTTATACAAATGACAATGACCAAGTCCATTGCGGTAATTTTTTTTTTTTTTTTTTTTGGTTGCTATCGGTGTTAAACTTGAAAAATATTATCTAATTTCAAAATCGGTGGACAATAATTTTTCAAATGAAATTCTAAGAATTTTTTTTAAAATTCCAAAAATTAGATTCCCGTAGATTTTTTCTGGATTCGCTTTTTTTACTACAATTTCCCTGACCCACCTCGTATTTGTTTACAGCCATATCACATTAACTGAACCTCAACCCCAAAACAAACAAAATTAAAAATGAGCAATAAGACTGAGTACAGAGAGAGGGGAGCTGCGGCTGGCTGCGGCTCGAAGTAAATTGACAATGTTGTAAATATTCAAATTGAAATTAAAAAAGAAAAGAAAAAAAGAAAAACGACACCAAATGAAACTTTATTCGTTTCAATCAGAGACGATGAATTCATTGACCCCCACTTGTCACAACCATTAAGCAAACATAAATAAATGATCTGTCATGAACATTTCAATTGATTATTGTTTGGTGGCCAGCATGGGACTACCGACAGCCGGTCATACAACTGCTGCAATTACACGCTCCACCACGGTCCCTGGTTCGATGGCTGGTTGTACGACTCACTCATTCACATGTGTATGATTGGTTGGACAAGTAAAATCGACAGCAAAAATTTCCTGTTTTGTATGACACATACGCATGGAACGAACACAGGCACACACGCAAACTCGAACATATCTACATGCGGAACCCATTTAAAAAGTCGTAAATTAATGTGTCAACTAGTAACTCTCTGTGTATTAGCTAAATGATGAGACATCACGGGGTGGAGGTGAAAGAATGGTGGAATGGCACATAATTTGCCTCTTCCTTATTTTGATTTTAGACCAGTTTTCGTTTTGTGTGTGTGTGTGTTTAAATTTTATTTAATTTTTATCGACGGGTCCGACAATCGTGCTAATCAGCTGTCTTTCTCGTCAACGATCATTGATGATCACTGACCTCCCCTTATTGCAAATTTATTGTGCTATTGTCATGACAACAAAGACCACAATTCCTTTTTGCCATGTCAGCCTGAATCTGCCTGAAATGACAAAAACTTTCGCTATCACTTGCAAATCTCCTCGGATTCATTCACTGAAGATTCTCATCATCAAAATTAATGTGTGTGGGATTAACAGTATTTTGTTCTTTGTTTATTGTATCTCAGAGGATTAATCTGGATGCGGAACAAGTTCGTTTGCATAAGATCATTCATTCCATGATCAATGATTTGATCTGTTGAATCATCACCATCCTCACCACCACGTAATTACAATAAATATCCGCCAGTGATTTGTGATAAACAAAAAAATACGAGGGTCATAAACTTGAGGTGAGGTTCTTGTTGTTGTTTTTGTATTTTTTAGATTTACTTTCAATTCAAAGCTTTTCGCCTCTGTGAAGCGATAAGAAATTTGGTCTTGTTGAAATGTATCTGGTGTTCTCCACCATGGATACAAACTCACATACTCGTCGCTGTCTTCGTCTTCTGTCTAGACAGGTCATTTCAAATGTCAATGACTCATGCCCAACAAATGTTCCGTCAATCCTTTATTTGCCAATTTCGTCATTTAATGTAAAAAAACAACAACAAAAACAACATCAACTGCATTTTTTTAATTGGCATTAACTTGTAATTGAAATTAAGCCAATTCATTGGAGAACAATGAGATAATTGATAAATTAATTTAAAGACATTAGATAAGAGAAGGGGGTGATCGGCAATGGGAAGGGATTAAGAAAAATACTCGGGAACAACAAATTGCTAAAGAGAAATAATTAAATAACCAGTAAGGAAAGATCAAAAGTCGGACGAGGCCGACTATATGATACCCTTCACCACTTTGGGGACATGCAAGACATGTTAATATCTACAATATCCTCTAGATAGAACGGTCATAGAATCTTTGGAGGACCATTGAGATGGAATCGGGCGAAATTAAATGTGCTACCTAGATAGATATTTGAACCAATTGAAAAAAATCCCATACACATACCATTTTGAATTCAATTTAATACCCTCTGTCAAATTTCGTGTAAATCGAACAAACGTATACCCATCGGTACACCAGTTACATAAAATCGAACGAAAATATATATTAGACATATATCAAAATCTGAACCGATTTCAACAAACCATATAACGCATAATTTTTTCCTCAGTATCATTCGCTATGCAAAAAATGATGCGAATTCTCTATCAGACAAATATTATGAGTTTAGTGTATCATTCACAAAAAATCGGACGAAACTATATATCGGAGCTATATCTAAATCTGAACCGATTCCAACAAAACTTCGCAGACATCAGTCTGGACCTAATTCAGAACTCTGTGCAATTTTTTTTTTTGCCAATCGGACAAATATTGGGAATTTGGTGCATCATTTACATAAAATCGGACGAAACTATATTTAGGAGCTATATCTAAATCTGAACCGATTTAACTTTGTCCCAATCGGACATATATTGGGAGTTTGGTGTATCATTCACCGAAAATCGGACGAAACTATATATGGGAGCTATATCTAAATCTGAACCGATTTCGTCCTTGGGCGAAATAAGTGAACTGTGCCAAATTTCATCCAAATCGGATCATAAATGCGACCTGTACTTCGTTAACAAAAATACATGTAAATCGACTCAGAAAGTGATTCTATGCATTTTCTCAAAAAGGAAACATGGTGAAACAGTGTGG
>NW_026884058.1:0-52750 GCF_032173495.1 Musca vetustissima
TTTGGATAATATACTTTCAATTGCGACTTTCGACAATTATTAAGACAAAAATTGTTGTTTGAATTTCTAGGCGAAAATTTTGACCCATAAAAGTATCAGCAATTGTTCTGATACATATAATCTAGGTGACTGAGCACTTCAGTCATAATCTGCGGAATTACAAATAGATGTGTGGATTTACATACGTCCAAATAAATCTCACTTCAAAACATTGTGATGACAAAGTGCTGAGTAGATTTGTCATTCACATGTGGCACATGCGCTATGTACTCGACTTGTCACTGATCTGACGGATTGAACGCATACCCTCAAAATGTTTTCATTTTTGTTTGGGCGAAGTTGTAAATAAACAAAAACTTAGCGTGTACTTCATACAAATACATCTCACGTCAAAGATTATTTAGTTGACCATTCTCTTATTCCTCTAAGCTGTGTTTTGGATTCAACAAAAAATAAACAAACTATTATTCAGAATTCAAGTGGTTGTCATTTGTTTCGATTCTTCTTATATGGAATTCTTACAGATTTGAGTTCAACACTAAGCTGATGCTTTAAAAATTGAAGTTTACATTGCACTAAACTACTTCTCAAATTAGGAAGTGGAAGTATAGAAAATTCTGTAAGGAGATTTCTATATATCGGGATCGATTCTATTTAAATATATTACACCTCAAAATATGGACCTTATAGACAAATTTTGCGGATAGTGAACGACCCGCTTTGAACTTCCAATGTAATATAAAAAACAGTTTAAAATATCCAATTTAAGGCTATACCAAAGCATAGGTCCATGTAGCTAACCATGGAGAATGACCTTAATCGCTATTTGGGTAGTATACATTTATTTTGTATTCTGACTATTAATTTATGCTTTCAAAAAAAATTGTTTGGAATTGAGGTTTGAATTTTTAAGAAAAATCCTAACCCATAAAAATTACAGCAATAGCACTTCAACCATAATCTGCGGAATAAAAAAATAACTCAGAATGGATTTACATATGATCGAACTAATCTTCTCTTCAAACATCTCAAAAATATGATGACAAAGCATTGAGTACAATTGTCAAGTATGTGTTGTGGCACATGCGCTATGTACTCGACTTGCCACTAATCAAGCGGATTAGATGTATTCACTCAGAGTGTTTTTGTTTTTTTTTTTTTCAAATGTATTAAAATGCTCAGAAATATGACATAGTAAATCCATTTCCTAGATTATTATGTGGACCGTTCTATTATTCCTTAAACCTATGTTTTGGATTCAACAAAAATATAAACAAATTTTTTCTTTGTTTATTAAGTAGACGTGAGCAGATTTGTCTAGTATATGTGGCACATGCGCTATGTACTCGATTTGCCACTGATCTAACGAATGTTCAGAATAAACAAATACTTAGTGCTTTCTTTATACAATACAATTCTTTCCTACGATGGACAAGAATATGACATAGTAAACCCTATGCCTTTGTGGATCGCTCTATTATTCTCATAAGCCATGTTTTGGATTCAACATAATATAAACAAACTTAGTCTTTGTGCATTTTATTTAGAATTCAAGTGGTCAACATTTGTTTCCATCCTTAATGTAGTGAATAGTTTTGGATTAATGGTAAAAATTAAGGGATTTTGAAGACAATCTCAACTTCTGTTAACACACAGTAAAATATTGTGACCAAGAATGTGTGGCACATGCGCTATATACTCGACTTTTCGGCTGAAAAGGTTTCCCGTTTGGTTGACCCATGTACAGAATAAACAAATACTTAGTGCCCATGCCTTATGTTTATATTATTTAGAATTCAAGTGATTAGCATGTGTTTCCAAATAAATAATTGTTCCGTAAAAATTTATTTTCGGAATCGAGTTAGAAAGACGAAATGTTCTCTAAAAAAAATGGGTCATTCATTTTTTTGAAGAAATTCAATCTCAAAAAATACATAGAAAGTTAAAACTCAAGATATTAAGCTATCTATTAGGGTATAACGAAGTCTCCAGCAAAAAAAAAAAAAAAAAATGATCACGTCATGTATCCGAACATTGACCTTTCTTCTGTGGGTTTCATATACCCACTATGGTCTATCATCCCCAAAAGGAATGGTCCACTCCCCAAAATTTTGTAGCGCATTGTTATTAACGTATACAAATATTTATCATCGAATAAATTTTTTTTAAATCGTTCAAACCAATTCCCGATATATGAGAACGCATATTGTCATGTATTCTTATTATGTTCGTTCTTACAATTTCACATACTTCAGCAAAAAATGTGGTGCACCACTTCGAATTAACCGTCTTACGCTGCTCAAGCGGAGCAGTTGCCATCTTCGAGGGCCCACATAGTCGATTGCTAATAAGCATAGATACACGACTCGTTACCACTGACGCTTTTATAAACGTATTTTGAAGCACCATTGACAGGAATATTTCGTGAGTGTTTTTTTAATGATGTAGTATAAAAAGAGAAAAAAATCTTTAATTCTTTGGCCAGATCGCCTTCTCCATGTAAAATTTCGCGATGTTCGGGCCATAATAGCGGCCTATGAGCAACCTGTAAAACCGACAAAAATTAAATATTTGGTCCATTTCGTCCCTGGAGTATTTGCCGAATTTTACCATGCAAAATTTTGTGAAGATTGGTTCATAACTGTGGCCTGTATCGTATCGGACGGACACACATGTCTAGGTCGCCTCAACTAGTCGAGATATTATATTGGTATACTTAAAGATGGATCTAGGACCAAAATTACCGTCGTTACAAACTCTTGGGGCTGCACAAAGCTATTATACCCTGACAACATAGTTACGTAGGGTATAAATACTCCCGATGAACACAGCTAGGATTCGAATCTAGGTTTCCCGAGCAACACAATTGTTGCCAATTATCCATCTCCTTCCTTTTCGTTTTAAAAACTTCGATTATTAAGCTCGACTCGAAAGAGAAAAACTGACCTAAAAATTAAACAATGATCATCATCGCCCTTCAGGCAAAGTGCAAATAAAAATTTTTTCGGATATATACTTCTGTAAACCAAGACTTTAGCTCCCATATATTTTTCTTCGCTTCGCTTTCTTAATCTAGAATTAATTCTAGAATTTATTTCCGAAAAACATGTGCGTAAAGTCGGTTCAGATATAGATATAGCCCCATGAAATATACTTATGCTTGTCCGATTGAAACGAAGTTTAACATGTTCAAAACATGTGTTGAGTTGGGTGTTCTTGAGGCGGGTGTTCTTTCCTGGCTTCATTTTTTTCCTGGTTTCCTTCAATCATTGTCCTTACAGGCAAAACTAAAATAATAAAATAAACCTCATATATATTTTCATCCGATTATAAGTAAATGTTCCACGTAAGAAAGTCTAGAATGAAGTATGTCAACTGTGTTTAAAATGTATTCATTTTGATATACAGTTTCCAAATATAACCTTGTTTGATTTCATGTAAAGTCGAGTAAATGAAAAGATTTCCAGCCGTTTTTCAACTACAGTTGGTAACGGGTCCAAAAATATTATTTCGAGATTTTATTTTTTTCTTCCCGTAAAGCGTCTTTACATTGAACACTGAGATATATATCAAATATTCTATGGTTCCTTTATTGTCGAAAATGCCAAGTGCAGGTAAACTCTTTAACAATAACTTTTACTTATATTTGGGAAGCTTCGAATTTTCTGATTCCAACTTACAGTTAACCAAACTGTGTGTTATTTTATTTACATTTTATACTCGTTTATTGTTTTTAAACATTTCGACCACAAGTCAAAATGGAATTAGGAAAAACTCAACACTCTGCTTAAATTTCAAGGTCTTTCTTTCATTTCGAGTAAATGTTAAAATAAAACTTAAATACTAGTTTTAGAAGTTTTACTAAAAATTTAACTATGTATGTTATATTTCATATTTATTTTGAAAAATAAGAAAAAAACTTACCTCATTCTCCCAAGTGATTACCATCTGAAACAAAAAAAGATAGTAAAACATAAATAAATATTATTTATTTTAATTAAAAACGTGTTAACATGAAATTTTAACGATTTCAAAACATCAACAATGGCGCCCAACTTGAAATAAATTTAGGAATTATTTCACAGCACCACATACAAAACAAAAAACCGAACAGTAAATGCTACTGTGTTCAAACTCTGTAAAGCAAATGAAAATGGATTATGACTCTAAAGAATAACTGCAACAAAAAATTAAAAAAGAACATACAAAAAACTGCACTGTCGAGCAATTAAATTAAATGGCTGAATAGCTAAAACCTAACTAACAAGTTTAGTGGGCTTACTTGCTTGCAAGGTAGTAGCAAAGAAACCAAAACGAGAAGGAAACACACATTACTACTAAACCTCACAGTCAAAAACAGAAGGTATGCGAAAAAATATATGCCCAAAGTCATGTGAAAACCGCATACACCATGGAACTAAGAACTTCAGAAGCACCTTTGCAGAAACAAAATATTATGACCACAAAAGCATATCCTCCAACACCATATGGAAGATATTAAAAAAAGACTATTTTGGTTGTAGGCTTTTAAACGTAGAAACCCGCACATGAGTTCCGCGAAGATTTCCTACGAATGGTGTGAATTTTCCAAGTACAAAGCTAACCATTGCTGTTTTCAATTTGAAACTCCATGCATTGCTTATCTTTCCTATATTCTGGTGTTTTTTTTTTTTTTTTTTTAATTTATCCACTAACTAACTTAACATTTAATTTAGTTCTTTAGAATTCCAAGCACACACACTGGTCTTTGAAGTCCTGCTGCATATTCAGTTCATAAAGTTTTGTTTTAGATTTTTTTGTTAACCAATACAGGTTGTGAAATGAAATAAATGAACTATAAGCATATCTACCACAGCAGAAGCTCAAAAAATGAGAAGCGTGGGAATAAAAGTGATTTTGTGCAACTTCGAACCACAACACTGCATCGACGGTCATAATAAATTGAATGACCAGAGTCACAAGTCATGCTGCAGCCATATACACTGTTCCTTTTTTGGTGGACTATTTGTGGTTCACTTCGTTTCAGTAGCTAATGTTGATATCCTTTTGCGCTTGATGCAATCATGATGAGCATCTCCATTCTGAGTTTGGCTTGCTTCAAGATTGTGTTTTTTATATTTATAAATTTCATAACGAAAATTTTACTTAATTTAGGAAGGGAATAAGTTTTTCAAGAACATATTTTAAGACTGAACTTTAAATGTTCTGTAGAATCAGCGAATTATTATTTTTGCCCACATTTTTTTTTTTTTTTTTTGCTGCATGGCTATTTAAGTGGCAATGTAATATATCAGAGATGTCAAGCATACTGGTCATTGAGGCTCGATTTTTTATATATAAATAGTTTTAGAGGTCTAGTCTTTTTTTAAACTTCTTAAATTGATATTTGGAAATTGTCTGATAGTCAGTTGTTTATGCTTCGAGGAAATTGCAGACACTCAGGGTGGGAAATTAGTCTAATAACATTAATATTCAGGATATTACGAGGGGACAGTTATATGGGAATGTTAAAACATGGACATATAGTGAAAATGTTGTGGGCAGAAGTTTTTATTTACAAGAAACTTGGAATTTCAAATTACTGCTATTTGGTAGAGAAATGCGGATACGCGTTGCAAAATATCTAAAATTGGGCGGAACCGTTATATGGGAACTATGCCAAATTGACATATAACAATTATTCTCTGCCAATATATTTATAACCTTCTAAAATGCCAAGTTATAGTTTCTTGAAAATTTACATGCCTTAAATAATTAAAAAAAAACAGGTCAAACTTAAATTTACATAAAACTTCCTTTAAATCTAAACTATTAGACTATTTACATTTTTTATTTTATTGAGCTGTACTGTATACAGGCTCAATATCGGAGTCAAATCTGTGGTACCTCCGATGGTAGTCAATCTGTGGTACCTCCGATGGAGTCAAATCTGTGGTACCTCAGCCAGGAAGTTAAGGGCATATTTCACAATGCAGACATCGATCCGGTTGCATTGTAGATGTACCTATTGTTCTATAAATTCTATTGTTATCCAGTGTTGTCCTCATTCCTACGCGTGATGCCAAAATGATACTCTCCCACATTCTAGTCCTTTCCATATGGACTGACGATATGTTTGCCCACGCAGCAAAGGAGTAGGTGATGATCACTTGCTTATATATTAGCTGCTTTACCTCAGAAGAAAGTCATCCTTGCATTTAAAAGATTCCTTGGTAGGCAAAAAATTTTCCGAATCTAGAACCATTTTGATACTTCAACAGCACATTCTGGGGACGAAAATCTTTGACCACACATTCTTGGTGTGCTTGGGGCTGTACAGCCGATGTCCCAACAATTCCCAATCAAAAAAGGCGCTAGTTTGAGCCGACATATGAGACATTTCACTTCTCTTGTTTGTTTTAAAAAATTTCCGAATCTTAAACTATTCAAAATTGACCGACCTATATTCCAAATTCTTTTAAGCACTCAAAACAATTGTTGAAGCACATTTTCCACTCCGATTGAGACATCGTCCTTAGGCAATAAAATTATGGCGAACCATTCCTAAGTTGTTAAAAAGGGAATAATCGCTCTTGTTAAGTTTTCCCGAAATACCAGAGGCCATTCATTTCGACGTTCGCCAATAAAGTTTTTTTTTTAAATAAGACTCGCCTTAGAGGAACCACATGGTCAAATGGTGTTTTGTTTTGGGCCCATAAGCATAGGTCCTGTAAAGATTTTATAAAGGTCTATTGAAGTACTGCGATGATCTCTTTCGGTCATCAGCCTCTTTTTCAGAGATTGTCGAATTGTATGGGATCTAACGAGAGCAAACTTTTTAGGGCCAGGAGTTCTTGCAATACTGCATGTATGCGGTATATCACAGGAGGATTTTGCATTATTAGTTTTGGGACGAGCGTCGGCCAGGATTTAATTTATTTAATCAGTTTCTACAGCGCTAGATGATAGAGTTGTATCGACCCATTTACTTCTCCTGGGGGCATATAGCTTCCACAAAGCATCACCATATCATATACCTTGTGGTCTATGAGAATTCTATTCAAGATCTATTCCGGTATGCTA
This sequence comes from Musca vetustissima, assembly GCF_032173495.1. NCBI lineage: Eukaryota > Metazoa > Arthropoda > Insecta > Diptera > Muscidae > Musca > Musca vetustissima. The sequence continues at coordinate 7,063 of NW_026884058.1, forward strand.
TTTGTTTTTCCTTGCATGGATTCCTGGTTTTTCAGTTTCCATAGCTATTTTATTTACTTTTGGTGTTGGTTCGGAAATTTGTCTATGAATATCTGCAGATTTTGCGAGATGGTATATGGTAAAAGTCAGGTTTCACTGGCAAGAGAATCGATTTTATACATGATTCGAATATTTGAAGTTGGGTTTTCCGTTTCTTCGCCTCCACTCGTTGATACAGTACTCCCAAGATAGTAAAATCAATTAAGGTATTAAATTGCTTGACATGATGTTTTCTGTAATGATGTTGTTTTCAGTATTCTTTATGTTAAGAGTCTTCGCGTTGTCTCCATGAGATTCAATGTTATTACTCTCCTTTGAGAGAAGTTTTCATTCATTTGTCCATCCAATGCAATTGTGAACAGAACGGGTGGCAGAGGCGCCCCTTGCTTTACTCCTTGTTGGTGAGAAACGGGATGAGGAACTGAGATAAATTTCTAAATGCTTCCCACATGACAATTCTGATGGTGATAATGACTCGTAGGTTGTTGTCCTAGTCTACACATCTTCAATTCGCTCTGAAGCCTTTGAATTCCTTTGTATTTTGCCTTATTCCCTTCCAAGCCAATTGCGAACTAACTTCATATAATTTTTCATTATAAATATATTTTCAGCAACATGTGTACCATTTTGTAGGAGAGATACCAGAAGAGTTTAGGATCACATCCGTTACTCCGTTCGAAATACATACGACGGACTACAAATAATCTGAAACGGATTTGGTACAAACAAAAAGACTTCATCAATTTCGTTCCTGGTGTCGTTCGATATGTTTTTTTCGCTCTGCCAAAGAAACTAGTTCCATAGTTCATTTTAGTTCAATCGTTCTTGGTACATGTTAACTAACATGGACAATGAACAGGAAGATCTAGAGAAAGATAGCAGCAAAAATAACTCTGTGGTTGAGAGCAAAAATGAAAAATGGACCTAATACCTATCGATTCTTTGGCGAAATATCTACAACTAGTCGATGAGCGGATAGTTCAGTAGGAACTGGATGAACAAAAAAGCCAAAATGAATGCAATGAAATTAGATAAATAAAATAACCAACCCTAGTACCACTCATACATTTTCCGAATAGATCTCTTGGAATGCTTGTCTCCGGAACGACTCAATTTACAAAGAAATGTATGGTCAAAAATCGATATGTCGACGTATATACTTTATGGGTTCTCCAAAAATCGTTCGAGATATTTCAAACGGAGTGACAAATTTATTATACGCTACACTTTATGAGCGAAGGTTTAAAAATATTACGTGGTCAATTCAGACTCTTCAGAGTAGTTCTAAAGTTTGGCCACCTCCGGAATGTTTTTATTTTAGTTAATTTGTTTGGCAACAACTTGAGAAACGAACGAATAAAAATGATGAAGTCGTGAAACAGTCATCTTCCTTTAAAAACGAAGGAAACACTTACAACAACAAAAAACTCATTAAGGAGAACACTGGACAAGAGTGGAGTTTCTGCGAAGAAAAAAAACTACATCCAAAAAATTTACAAAATATGAAATCCGCCAAAAATTTAATGGACTTTTCTGATGAAGAAAAAACTGAAACAGCAAAAACAGAATGTTAACAGATAATTACCCCTATAAATTGTATATGAACAAACTAAAACAACAATAAGGACAGCAATACAGCTAAGGACTTCTTTTAATGTATTAAAGTGTCTTTAATGTGTTCCCATCATATTGCACCATTTGTGGGTTGGAAAGGGGATAGGAGGAAAAGAGGAAGGGAAAAAGCTCCAGTTCATTTTTGAGACAGTGTAATAAATTTCCACTTTCTTTCGCCTTGGCCATTGTTGGCAGAAGACAAAGACCCGGGACGGTTTATGTGGTTTGAGCCTCCTTTTTATTGATAATTATATTAAGTTTGATACAATTTTGTGAATGGTGTTTGTTGTTGTAAGCATTTTTTTGGGGGGTTTTTGTGTAATTTGAAGTGTGTCATATCCCAACAGGCTCTGTCTGCTTGCCTGCCTGTGTGTATGAGCGCAGAAGGGGTGTGTAACATAGATGACCTGCAAATGACTGTGCTAAGTACAACTTCCACAATGTATGGCCTTAGTCCATTTGAATCATACCCCAAAAGACGATGATGTGTATGATGATAATGATGACCATAATAATGACAACAATGTTCCTGATTAACTGACCCGAACACTTATTAAAAGCTTTGTTTTTTTTTTGTAGTTTATAAATGTGTTCATGGTGTGGTATTTTATATCTGGTGTTATATTTTCCATTATTCGTTAGTAGCATATGGCCATAATGGTCACAATGTCATTGTCATTACAGGCTTATTATTTTTTGTATTCCATTGTCCAGTTTCTGGGGTTTCTGTTATATGAGATTTTATTGTGGCGCGGGGGTTTTGATTTGTTTTGTCTTGTGAATGGGTCATTTATAATTGGTCATTTTGTTGTATCCCTTTTCATTTTTGCCCCCGCGTCGGTTATCATCACGAAAAGTCACAACAATATGTCGAAACGAATATTTCATTAAAGCTGGAAAACATTTTGATATGCTTGAAATTTGGAAATTAATTAAAACGAGGAGTTAATTAAATCGTGCGGACAATGGAAAGCGAGTAGCTGATATTTGTTTTTAATTACAAATCACTTAAATGACCAAATGGTTGATTAAAGGGAAATTTTGGAAATTGAATTTCAATATGAAATGGGAGATATTGAAACGGGTTCAAGGGATATAATTGTATATCCTCAACCATAGGGATGGAGTTTTTTCCCTTTGGAACACCTCGAAATATAAAGTATATAAATTCATGATCAGAATAATATTCTATGTCGACTTAATCATCATAAATACAGATCGCAATATCGCAGACCTTACCACTTCTCCTGGGATGTGTGTAATGTTTGAAGATGAGATATGTATGTAAGGCCATATAATAGTACCCCAAATATTTGGTATTTTTGTAGATTTAGGGCACGTTTTCTAACCGAATTGCCTCTAACTAGATTTTTTGGTTCTCATTAGGTAGAAAATATTCCTACAAAAAATATATCAAATTGGTCCACTTTTTGATATAGATAACGGTATAGGCCACTTTCTTTGCAGAAATTTTTCGATATAGGTCCAAATAAATGACCGCCCTATTTACGGGATTTAGCCGCATTTTCCACACCATGTTGGAAAATGAGGAATTTTACATTGCGGGGTTCCTGGGCATCTCTGCACAAAATGTCCTATATACTTCAATGTTTTGACACATAAAGGCCACTCCTCATTTTCGAAATTTTGATGGCTTTTATGGCGTAGCCCTCGCATAAAAGTCCCATCTCGTTTTAGGTAGTTTTTAGCCACACTTTCTAACCGAAGGCCCTAAAATTGCTAAAATCTTTGATATAGATCCATGTTTTGACATATCCACGAGCTCTGAGTTTCAAAAGACGTTTGTAAGGTCGTCACAGGTGATGACCGTGGACTATGTGAGTCCTAAACAATAATTGATCGTTGTTCCTAGATAGAAGCAAATTATGGCATAATTCTTCGGTGAAACTCGTAATGTGATAATAGTTCTGTTTGAGCAGGGTATTATAATAAATTCTGAGTGGTACACCACAATTTCTTTGCCTGAAGTCTTCGGAGAAATTCGTAAAACAAACAACAGAAGATGAGCCATTGCACTCCATGATAATGCAATTATTCATATATAGGCTAAAACCAGTGTCTTTTTGACAGACAAAACTTCGAACAGATGGGTCAACAGTCGTAAAACCCTCGAATTGTCAGCCAATAGCTTTTCGTTATCCCTGCACATTATGAAGTAAGTAAAACATTTCTAAGTTCGGACGAGCCAAACTTTTTATACCCTCCAACATTAGATGGACATTCGCAATGCCTAAAACCTATCGCAATTTGTATGTGTGGACTATGCGAAGATTAATATTTGATAGGAAAAAATCAATTAAAAAACCTGCCCAAAAATCGCTAAAATATCGACTTATGTGGGTACTCCGAAATTTGGGAAAGTATTCATAATATCTGAAATGGAGATTTTCTACCAATTAGGATACAAAACACTGATCTATTGCCAATTTGTTTGAAAAACGTGATTAAAATCCCATAAAGACCTGAGTCTTATCTCCACTAAACTATCCATAGAAGACCTGAATCTTCTATCTACATAAGACATTGAAAAATTATTAAAAACCCAAATGAAGACCTGAGTCGTCTATCTATAAAATACCTAAGTCTTCTATCCATTCTTTACAAAACACTTTTTTTCTTCAAAAAATGTGTCATTTATCAAACAGCCAAATGTATGTTGCAATTTCCCCCATATATTTCATTGATATATTCAATAATAAATCATCAGCAACAAAAAAAAGGTGTCAGCAGTATTGTCATGTTCAAATAACTGAAGGTAAACATATCGCTGAAGGGAGTGCGTGTCGGTGTGTCAACAAACATAACAAATACATAATAATAAATTATTTAACATAACTTATGTAAAATGGAAATAAATACATGTCAGAAACAACAACTAAAAAACTAAACAACATGTTAAAATAAACTGTGGGCCGAGTAACTGCATTAATAAGTGTTGACATAAATTTCAAACATTTAATTATATTCATAAATTGAAAATTAAATGACAGAAAATCGATGATGTATTTCATATATTTTGCAAAAGGGGTTGTATTGGAAAAGCTATAAAAAATTTGAGTAAATCGTGAATTTTTTTTTCATATTCATAATTTATTTAACAGGATTCTAAGAGAAGATGTTGTTGTTGGTTATTTTGTTTTTTTTTTCTTCGATTTTCATTCGTGCTTCTTTAGAACCATCCAACACAGAAGTAAGCAACTAAGTCGACAATATAATTGCAGCAATGAATTTCAAGATCAAGTCATGACTGCGGCAACAAATCCGCATTACCACAATCCACACGAATTTAAAAAGATACACTCAAATAAAAAGTAAAATCCTATACACCAGGGTTAAAAGAAAAAATAAATCAGCTGAACATGGTGGTAATCGATACTTGTAATAACAAATTATTGCCAAGGCAAAAATTAAAAATTTCTAACATTTAAATGCGGATGTTTATATATCATCTTAATGAAGATATATGAGGAAAATATGATATACTAATATGGAAAATATAAATATGTGGACATCGTTTTCGAGCAATAATCAAGACAGTCATGCTTATTTGGTGGTCAGATCCTCATGCCGCATACAATTTTGTGATGTTCTGATCAGAATTGTGGCCCCTAAAACGACCCGAAAAACAAATGTAATACAGTTTTTTGTGTGTTTTTAACTCCTTAATATTAACCAACAACTATAGCTATCGGCATTGTCTAGAACCGAACATACATTCAAACTTTTAATTTACAGTAGTTTGTAATTGCAGAAGGAAGATTTTAACGAAAGAAAATGAAAGTCTCCAGAAAAATCGAAAATGGTTTTTTGATATGGAAATCATAATGTCGTTCTTACGATTTTAGATATGGTCACCAAAGACAGGAAATTGATATTCGTATATTTTCATTTCTTCTAAAATTGCCCTAATCTTGCTCAGAAAATCTTACAGTTGCGGTCAAAATAATAGCAGTGCACCCTATAATCAATAGTTGGACGGAGAAACATGCTGTGATCGGACAATTCCAAAATATTTGTATATGTTGATACTGAATCCCGACAGTATTTGAGACGTCCATAGAACAAAAAATGTTGATCCCAAAAACGATCAAAGATTGTGGATCACATGTGATGGTATAAGCATTTTTGTCGTACTGTAGAGTAGGACCAAGATATAGGATTCAAAATGCAATGTATGCCGCACAATGGTGCAACACTGTATGGAAATATGAAATGTATTAGGTTGTTTCAGGGTAACAATATAAATATTACTGAAGGGCCGTCGCAGTCACCAGATCTAAATCCAATTGAACATTTGTTGTGCAATTTCAAAAAGGAAGTCGTCAAAGCTAAACCCATGAATAATGAGCTATTAAATGTAATTTAAGAAGTTTGTCTAAAAATTAATACCACTTGGAAATATTTTTGAACCAAAACAAACCCAAACGTTTTAAATATATCAATATAAGAAAAAATTGACTTAAGCCACTTTGAAAATGAACGACTCAATTATTTAATTATGTTCAATCGATTTTTTCTCCAATTATTTCGGTTTTTGTAAGGATCGTTGAGATCAGTTATAACCTGATCTTTAGAAGCTGATCATTGTCATCTGGTCTATAAGCAATATTGCTACAACCTTAAGATAATGCTAAAACCTTAAGATAATGGTGGCTATATTCTCTTTGTCTTATGAGATTTTTAGAACGTTTTGAGAATTTCAAATAAATTGAATTTTGAAATAAAATTGAAACAAATTAATATTAAAGACTGTTTTCAATATTTTTCGCATGGAAATCTGACAGAAAAAAATCGCGTTGTTTTTTTTTACCAGATAATGGAATGTTGCGACTCCTGACATTAATATATACACACATATATAAGAAAATCAAACCACAATTATATTGAAATTAATATTTCACTATAAAGATATAACATTTCTATCTTTCAGAAACCACAAAAGAAACCCAGTGAGCGGAGCAGTATAGTCGGACGGGGCCGACTATACGATACCCTACACAACTACCACGGAATTCTTACTTTCTGGGGATGTTTATTCCAAGCCTGGCAATATTTCGTGATATATACACACTGTTGCCCGATTAGAGGTCAACAGTACCTTTTCCTTACACTGACATTAAACACCTTCTAATTACTTGTCCAGGTTCCCTTCACCGTGGGTTGTGTTGTGATGTTAGGCTTTCAATTGTGGTTTATAGGTCGACTCAAAAAACTAAGTGGTCCACTTCATCCCAAAATTTTCATCTGATCATCATCGAAAATTATACGCGCTATCCTTGACCATAACTGGAACCTCATGGAACATTCCAAAGCTATCATCGATATATATATTTCCGCCCACTAGTGTGATAATGTGTTACTAAATAATATCTGTAAATATTTAAGTGTAACTCCCACATCCGACTACATACGACAATATAACTGGTATCAATTTAAAATCAGAATCCATTTGACCCGCTAAATATTGACCATTCTTTATCAAGACAGCCATGCTTATTTTTTGGCCCTCCATGTAAATTTTCCCGATGTTCGGGGCATAATTGCGGCCTCTGGAGCGACCAGAAAAACCGACAGAAATTATGTATTTGGTCCATTTCATCCCCTAAATATTGACCAATCTTTACCAAAAACAATTGGGGTCTTCATTGGCCAAAATCCCTCTTACAAGCAAAATTTCGTGGAGATTGGTCCATAACTGGCCTGTATCGTGTTTACAAATTATAATGGACAGATGGACGGACGGACACACATGTCTAGATCGACTCAGCCAGTCGATCGGTATACTAGCTGAGTCGATCTACAAATTCTTGGGGCTGCACAAGGTTATAATACCCTGAAAGATAGTTGTGTAGGGTATAAATACTGTGCGTTAACTCTATCTTTAAAAAGGAAACCAACAGAACTATTTCAAGATCAATGAATAGATTTGCTTTCCACGCCACAGCAATCATGAAAAGGCAATTCTAACGAAATAATACTAAAAAGAGGAGAAGCATAGCTGCTACGAATGAAAGTTACTACTCTTGTTGCAATGATGATTGCTGCAATGGTGTTTTCTAACAATTGCTACCAACTATAGACGATCAAAATTCAGGTTCATGAAAAATTGTTGCAGCAATTACATAGTTGTTGTTGTGTTTTATTTTGCAAACAGATTTTTTTCTGGTAGCAACAGTGAATGAAAGAATGAATTGCTTCCGCAAGTTTTGCAGAAATTAAATGTCTGATCATTGTTGGGCTATTTGTTTTGATACTTTCTTTCTTTTCATTGGACTTTGGACATTTGTGTGGTTTGGTTTTGGCAAGGCTAACTTTAAGGTGGATAACCATTGTAAAGATCATTGCGGTAATTTGAACTGAGATGAAAATAGTTCAAAACCATAAACAGTTAGTTCGTGTTTTTGGATTTTTTCCTTTATATCAATGATAAAGACTTCTATAAATTACTCTGCAAGTGGTGCGCAATAAAACCGACCATTGCCACAAATTGTTGTAGTAATTATTTGAAAATTTGTGAACTCTGGTATGGTATTATAAAAAATATGTGTGTCATTTTAGTAGCTATACAAGGATGGGATTTTTTACATGGAATTTCACAAATCAATTTAAAAAATTGAAGCGACATTTATTTGTATTCGAAGATGTTTAGTTCGCTTGGGAAATTCGTTTAGGGGGCCATGACAGCAACTAAAATTGGGCAGAACATCTATATGGGATGTATGTTAATACAGGGACCTATTTTAAACAATTTCTTCAAATATATTCTTCAAAATGGCGTAAATGAGGTGGACCTTTTCAATGGTTTATGTGAATATATGGTCTTATTAAATTGTTTTATTCGCTAGGAAAACATATTGCCGAATAGCAGGCACTTCTATTAGATAATGCGTTAAAATGGCTCGACCTGTACTGAAAATATTCTGCCAAGATGTTTTTTCATCGGAATTTTAAATTACAGTATCTTGCCTAATGCGGCTAAAGATTTAAAAATGATAAAGACATTGAATATTTATAGGTTCGATTTAAACATAGCTTTTAACCTGGTCCTTATTCAATGGTGGAGGGTACAATTTATATGTCCCGCTAAAATTTTTAGATTTAAATCATATGTTCTAATGACAGAAAATTGTCAATATAGATTAATGCCTTCACCCACATAAGGTTCCAACCATTTTCGTCATTTTTAGGGTCGAAGCAGTATTTTCCAACAATTCTTATTTAACATTTCGAATATACTCAGTAGTGGTTCTGCACCATTTGAAAATAATTCTTAATAATTTGACCTTTCGAGTTTTCGGTTCCACCTATTTTTAAGACTCGCATTTTCCAAACTAACTATTTGTAATTCGCCGTTTCGAGATTTCGGAAGATAAAACTCCCCGCTGAACATTTTCTTTTATATACCTTCAATAAATGTCCGACCCATTCATTTAAAACAGGAGTATCTATAATTTCAAATTTCAGGTTTTCAGAGGTTGAAGGCGCATACCTTGCCGAAAAGTTTCATTATAGAACCATGTTTTGGCAGAATAACTCTCCCACTTTAGGTATTTTAGCATTTCGGGTATGATGATAAATTACTGCCGGCAAGTCATGTGTCATCTTGACCTTCTGATATCTTTCCAACCAATGTCTATAAAATGTAGAGAGAAAGTTATCACTCTGTCTGAAAAATAGTACAGTTCCATGTTTTGACATAACCATTATACCCAGTCGCTATTACCAAGGTATGAGGTTGTAAAATAGGTTCTTAAAATGTAAATGGGATCATGATCAAAAAATTCCCATAGATTTTGTTGAAAATATATGCTGCTGTGTCATCAACCCATGTCCCAACATTACTCGCCCTAATTTCGTTGTATTAAAATCTTAATCCCATTTGGCAGCAGAAGTGCATGCAATGTAGATGTTATCATATCATCTACATTGGAGTTTATACCATATTTTAGTATAAATTCCATACCTATAGTCTAATTTCAAGAAATTGAAGGTCCTACTCGCATTTACTAATCTATGAAGCTGTAAATTGTGGTCTCTGAAGGTTAAAACAAATATAGATCGTTCATAAATATATACAGCTATCCCATTGTTGTATTTCATCTTTTTTTTATTTTTGAAGAATCCGACAAGGTGTGATCGATTTTCTTATTGATTTCGATCCCTAGGAATATGATGGTTTCCCAAAAACAATACGTGCCATTCCCTAGCACTTTTTTGCAAACATTCATTCAGGAGACAGATATATACGACCTGTAATAGGAGCTGCTAGTGCTCCTTTCTTTTTCAAAAAATTCGGATTCTTTGTGCAGATTTGGTTTATGCCCAAATATTAATGAAAAAATCACCAACGCTAAATATCAATCAACCATTCTGTTATTAAATATCGACCTATTATTGTCCCGATATTTCAGAAAAAATATTGAAATACCCCAGATCCGTAATTTTTCCTCAATTACCGAAAATTTTATATTCTCGATGTATTGTCAAGGCCCCATATTTTGTATTTTTTGTCATCATCTAATACACCATTTTAAATGGAAAAAAATACTGAGTATTTTTTCCGTTATACCAAACTTACAATTTTCAAATTCTATTGCATCGCAATTTCTCCTTTTCGATTCCGATCACGCCACAAAAAAATTAAAAAGATTTATTGCATATCTTTACAATATGGCAACAAATGATTACGGTAGTTTCCTTTTGTTCAACCATCTTGCTGACAGTTTTTCAAGTAGTTACCAAGCAATCCGCTTTTTACAAATTGTGTACATTGTTTCGATTTTAATTTGTGAAAGTGTCGGTGCTACATAAAATGATGTTCACATTTAGGAGTTTTGTTTCTATTGTCTTCTGATATTCTTCGATTGGAAAAACATCACCTTAACATACAAATGTACCGACACAAATCGGAAAACAATTCATTATTCATATTCGGATTTGGAAGTCAAAAAGAAAAAAGGCAAAGAAGGAAGGTAACGACTCGATTCCAGACTCGGTCAATCAAAATGAAATGTCAAAGTGGCGCCAGTCTTAGCCATGACCCTGGGAAGAAATATCAGCATCATAACGCCGCCGCCACCACCATCAACACTATACACCGTACCACACCACACACTCACTTGCTCTTTCCCTCGATCGATTGCATTTGGCTGCTGCACAATAACCATAACAAAGAAGGCGGCCAAATACAAAAGAAGTTATTGCCGCATCATGCCATAATGATCTTACACTTGTTATGGGTTTTGTACCACTGGCCGATCTGTCCCTCTCTTCGAATGCAGAGAGTGGATTCCCTTTGTTTCATTAATGCGTTTCTTCTCGTGTCCATTTTTGTTTGAAAATCCATAATAAATGATGTGAGTGAAACCCAATATATTGTTTACATAATTTTTAATATACTTTAATCGATGTTATGATGATGAGGAGATTTTTTTGTTCGGTTCGCTTCAAAAATTTATGCAAAGCTGACAATTAATCATAAAAAGAAATCTAAACAAATTTACTTTTGGGATTATATATTTATGTGTAAATAAAAGAAAAAAAAAAACATTTATTTTTATAATGCAAATGAATGAATTTTTATTATTTGTTTGAAATACAAATTGGATATGGAGGGATTTAGTGGTATTTAGAAAAAAATTACGGTGGTGTTTAATAGAAGCGCTTCTAATAAGGTATTCCCTCAAAGGTCAAAAATATGTGTCTAAACACATCCTCCAATTATCTGATATAACTTTACTGAAGGCTTCTAAAATAGGTCTTTTGGCCAATAAAATTTATTCTATATGTTGGAGACCTACGAACGTGGTTTAAACTTATGGAAGGGCATACAAGAAGAATAAAGTAAAGTAGAAAAAGTAAAACACATGTAAAAAGTTCCACCATGAGATGGACATTCAAAATACCTTAAATCGATCGGGACATTTGTAAACTGCAGTCACTAGAAGAGTAAATATCAAACTACAGGTCATTAATGTCAAAAATTTGGCTAGGACTTTGATCGTTACCCTTATATGGTATTTATATCAAACATGAAACGATATGGATTATTTGTATTATTTAGTTAAAAAAAATTGAAATCCTCATAAAAATGTCAAAGGTAACTTCATAATGCCTATCTCATAGAAGTCCTGCTCTCTATTTGCCAAAAACTCTAGTGGTCGATTTTCACAATACTCCAATACCAATTTTTTTCTCATTGAAGAAATGTAGCAATGCAAGAAAAATATGATAATCGATTGGTGCCAAACAGAGATGGCCTGTCAGAAACAGTGACGTAAATGACATACATTTCCGACGTATAATACATACGTCAGAAACGTCGGAAACCTACCTAAATCCATTAGATTTTTGACAAAATAGCTATTTCCATTAATCAATTTGGAAATTACGCATGCTTTACTCAAATCGATATAAAATTTCAAAATTTTCTTCTCAAAAAAATTTAGAAATTTTTATCAGTTCTAATAAGGAATAGTCAGATATATGTAAAAATAATATATATTCATGAAAATAACTGTATATGCTGATAATATTGATATAAATGACGTTTACTACGATTATTACATTTTATACAGGTATATGACGCTTTCGACGTTTACACCTTTTTGACAGTCGAAAACCTAAAAATTCGTCACACGGACCATCCCTGGTGCCAAATACGGATTGTATAGCGAATGCAGTAAACCTCCCAACAAAGCTCCCGAAGTTTCTGGCGAGTCACTGTAGATTTGTGTGGCCTAGCGTTGTCCTGGTGGAACACGATACCTCTCCTGTTGGACAATTCTGGCCGTTTCTGGTCAATTGTAAATGTTTTAAAGCAGTTTTATGATCAACTTTTAGCTCCTGGGCGATGTTACGACTGCTAACATGCCGGCCAACTTTGATAATTTTTCCGACTTTTTTTGACGAACTGTGCGTGTGCGAGCTGCGTCTTTAACATCAAAAATTCCTGAACGGAATTTACGAAATCAAAATTGCAAATAATTGGCCGTTACAGTATCGGATCCTAAACACCATTCCAAATGTTAGCCGCTTAGCTTGTATTTTCTCCTTTGTCAAAGAAAAACTGAAAAATGTACCGAATTTTCTCTTTGTTCACTTCCATTGTTAACATCCTGTAACTCACAACTGAATGCACAAAAAAAAAAAAAGAAAAAAAAAAACAGCAAAATATTTTTGTACTGCGAAATGTCACCCTTCCAACGAGCATAAATCTGAAATTGTTTGATCGATACTTTACGAGAAATCTATCAGTATAGCCATCTGCCGATTTTTTTCCAAACTAAGATTTCTTTTGCGCAAACTGATATATCTTCAATCTATATACCTAAGATGGCCATATCCCTAAGATGGTCATAGAAGAATACCTGTAATAAGTTTTCTATACGTAGCTGGCCTACTATCCGTAGAAAATCTGCAATAGGTGTTCTATAATATTATAATTTATATCAATAGATCCTTTAAAATGTCATCTATATAGGACATATGTAAAACTGTTTTTGAAAATGTAATATTTCGGTTCACTTTCCCCATTTTCGGTTCCTTGAAGATTTCAGCAGCATTTTCTAAACGAAGTGAATTTAATTTAGCATTCTAAGTTATTAGTGGGTAGAAATCTCATTTTCGATATAGGTTTATTCCTTATATGACACCGCCGCCTTCTTTTCGATGTCAGAAGGTTATAGTCACATTTTCGAATCGAAGTAACTGTAATTTAGAATGCCATGTTGACATAGCTTCCATATACAGATCCAGCCAAATGTTTGTGTTTTGGTGTTTTGATGCTCCTTGTAGTATTATTTAAAGCGAATGGGCTTTTTGCATTCCGCGTTCTTGAAGAGTGAAAAGAATATTTACAGAAAATGTTTAATATATGTCCATGTTTAGCAGGTTCTTCATATAATCTCCGAGCTTATTTTCGGTATTTGGATGAATTGGCTGCATTCCGGATTCTTGGATGATGAAAATATCTTTACAGTAAATGTTCCATATGACTCCATATTTTGAATTAGAGCCCCACTTTGTCAACCGAAGTAGGTTGAAAAGCATCCATTTGCTATATTTAGAAATTTTCAGCTGAATTTCCCTCCGAATTGGACGAATTGTTTTCTTCGGAGTTCTTAGAGGATGAAAAATAATTGTGCAGACAATTTTCAGTTTTCGGTATTTTAATTTTGTTAGCCATATTTTCACATAGAAGTTGCTGAAATTTGACCTTCCGCATTTTTGAGGGATTAATAATATTTTTGTAGAAAATTTTCGATATGGATTCATGACGTAGACCACATACAAAGGTCTTGTAATTCCGTACGATTTGCCATTCTGTCGAGAATAAAAATTGTTATCGAAGACATTTTTAATTTTCGGTAATTTGGTATAAATTTTTCTCAAAGTCCCCATATAATAGATCCTCCCAATTTAAATGAAACTTTACTCCTGTAAATTTGTATATCATTGTGGGTACAAAATCTTCCAACCAAAAAATTTTAAATGTGAGTCCATTTTATTAGCGTAGCCACCATACTACGGTACCTCAAAATTTTATGGTTTTTGGGGATTTTATGTGCGTTTTTTAACCAAATTGCGTGTATCTTAGTATTTTGAAATTCCATGGATATAAAACCCTCGTACAAAAGTTGCATTTTTTGTCTTAGTTATAAGCCTGAGAATGAAACTAAAATTCCAATAAACAAATAATCCTTGGACCTCGAATCCCAAAGTCCTTGAGTTAATCCAAATTATATATATAAAAATTCATCCGTCGAACCTTACTTAACATTAAATGCAAATCAATACAATTAGAAATTTCGAAAAAAGGCAGCAAACCCTGCCACTCGGGAAGTCATAATCCATGAGCCCCCCAACACGACAATCCACACAGCAGTATTTCGGCTTCTACTGCCCTGACGCTAACACTACCACCCGCTAACATCAAAGGTTAACACGCGCTTGCTTACATACAAATATATGTATGTGTGTATGTACATCACCTAGGTGCGGTGCATTGTTTCGGCTTCTCATATCTTACCAAATAGATAGGCAATCGGCCAGATAGCAGTTAGCGGGGAATCTCAGTAGTCAATTTGGTTGGGTCGGTATGCTGTAGATTGTGTGCTGTTTTATGGTCTCATTAAAATAACAAAAAAGTGGTGATGTTCATAACCTGCTCTCTTTTTCATTTCCCTATCTCAACGAGCTGTCAAAATCGATTGACTTTTTGTTTTAACATTTTCACTCTATTGTGTTTGATTGCAGTCGAGTATATAGCCACCATAGGCATTGCTGTGTGTGAAAGATGAAGGAGTAGGAACAGTACAATGTGTTGATGTGCTCATGTTTTTGTTGTTGTTGGACGATGTTTGTAAATTTGTATATGAAATCATTAACAATGACACCTGCTGTGAAAATTATGACACCGACTATTGATGTTCTTTATGACCTGTTGCCGCTATCTTAACGTCGAGGTGTGCTCAACCTGCCGAGTAACACTGATACGAACGATAGTGAGCATGATTGCCCACCACCAGTGTTCTGCATTGCTTTATAGCGCCTATCTCCTCGCTCATATCACATTGTGTGGTGTCCAGTGGCGGGCAATAAAATCAACAAGAAGTCAAGCGGCGGCGGCGTTAACCTCCTAAACAAGCAATGCGAAAAGCAACAACAATATCATCAGTTTTACAAATCAACATTAAACTAGCCCAGGGAGAGAGAGGGGCACACTCACTAGGGATGTTAGTTATGGACCTTGATCTTTTGTTCTACTAACAATAGAAGACATAATTCGACCTTTGTTCTTCTTTTTGTTGTTTTTCTACTTGTCCTACAATTGGAAATTGCACTTGTCCGTTCGGATGCACCGTGTATCTTTTGTTACTGTAACTGACCACCCTACATACATCTATAAATGTTGCACTTGTTTTTGCAAGTGCAGCGTGACGAATGCTGTTTAATTTGAACAAGTGCAATTTTTTTTTTGTTCTTCATTGGGCCTCAAATGGCAGTAGTGCGTGAGCGGTGGCAAGAAGCTAGGTTGAGAACTTCTGTTTAATGATTTGCCTTTTCATAGCATATTTCTTCTAGGGGTCTTCTGTTTAAATACCGTAACGATTACAATTAGTTTTATAACTGTGATGTGACTACTTGAAGAAAATATCCTTCCGTTTGGTAGGTGGTACTGTTGTAATTAAAATGGATTGGTAGTTAAATTTTATTATTTTTTTTTAATATCGTTATATGAATAGGTACTATAACATGGAATAAAGCAATAAGTATTTAAAATGGCTTTAAGAGTCATATTAGGATTAAAAGGATTTGTTCAAGCCTTGAGTTGAAGTTATAATTATTCCAGGATTATTGTTGTAATTTAAGAAGTGAAGGTTCCCAAGAACAATGCTGATATTGGAATTTATGTTTGGAACATTTAAAGTTTCTATAAAAACGCATTATTCCCCAGTCAAGAACTAGGAAATATAAATAGTATATCAGGGTAAGATTTTCTGATATAAATGGTTTATATATAGAACGCCATCAAATGTCCTAAAAAAAAAGCACACAATAATTGGATTCAATATTTAAACTTTTTTATATAATTTTTTTAAAAAGTGACTATAGCCTTCCCTCATAAAAAAAATAAAACTTCAACATCAAAAACCAGTAAGGAAAGTTCAAAAGTCGGACGGGGCCGACTTCACCACTTTGGGTACATGCAAGTCATCTTAATATCTACAATATCCCGTAGATAGAACGGTCATAGAATCCTATACACATACTATTCTGAAATCAATGAAAAATTGCATGTCAAACGGACAGACTTGGATTCTTTGGTGTACCATTTGTATGAAATTGAGTCAAATTATATATGGGAGCTATATATACACACATGGACCTAATTGAGTAACCGTTGCATACACCATTTGTTGTTTGTAATCACTATATTCAACTCGGAAAAATATTGGGAGTTTGGTGTATCATTCACCAAAAAATCGGACGAAACTATTATGAGAGCTATATCTAAATCTGAACCGATATTAACAAAACTTGGCAGACATCAGTCTGGACCTAATTCAGAACTCTGTGCAAAATTTTGTCCTAATCGGACAAATATTGGGAGTTTGGTGCATTATTTAAATAAAATCGCACGAAACTATATGTGGGAGCTATATCTAAATCTGAACCGATTCTCTCCAATTTCAATAGGGTTCGTTCTTGGGCCAAATAAGTAAACTGTGCCAAATTTCATCCAAATCGGATCATAAATACGACCTGTACTTTATTAACAAAATAACAGGGACGGACAGACGGCCATGCGTACATCGACTCAGAAAGTGATTCTATGCATATTCTCAAAATGAACCATGGGTCTATCTCGATTTCTTTTGCCTGTTACAAACATATGGACAAAGACATAATACCCTGTACCACAGTGTGGTGAAGGGTATAAAAAATGCATTACTGAAACAAACCCGGAACAGTGGGCCGATAGTCTGCACCTTCGAACTTAATCAAAGTTTGATTATAATATTAAAATATACAAAAGTTTGATGAAACCAATAACTGGACTTTATGGACTAGCTCCAAGAAGAAATTTCCAAAAAGTAAGAGAATCAGTCCAATATAATTTGAAATTTTTAACAATGATAGCAAAATTAAAATATTCGTTGAGAAAAAATGGGATTGAATCTCTTAGTAAGGCAACGTTCCTAAGCATGCCAACAATGAAACTAATCAAAAGAAGAAACTCTAAAGAATTTAGGAAATATTGTCATATATTTAAACGTTTTTCGTAGATGAAATTTTTTTTAAATTTTATGCAAATGGGCTTTTAACAAACATAACAATAAGTATTTTGTTGAGACAAGTGGGAAGAAACTCTAAAAAAAGTCGGAAGTTTCCCGTTCACTGTTTTTTCAATTTAGTCTGTTCCTTTTTCAATTTGGTTTGATACTTTTTCATATTTTATTTTTAAATAAGAAAAGTTTCACAAAAACTCTGTAAAATTTCATAAGTGTTATCGATGGATATAACCTCAAGAACAGAGAGTAGACGAGCTATGGTAACAGGTATACATACCCGAAAAATTTCAAGGAAGTCATTTATATCATGAAAAGGATCCGAAATCTTACTCAGTGACGAAAATCTTACTCAGGGGAGAAATTTCATGTTCCCGGATGAACTAAAGTTGCATATTTAAAAATGAAAGACTCAGGCCTCAGTATTGCAATGGTACTGCGAAGCATGGAGATGGGTATATAATTGTATTGAGCTGTTTTTCTTTTTATGGAGTTCGATCTATTTATGAAGTAATTCATCGGATTGTTTATTCCAATGTGTTGGAAAACGTTCCCTTCGCACAAGAAAATATACCGATTGTTTGAGTGTTTCAGCATGGCAATAACCTCAAATATACATCGAAACATGTCAAATGTTGGTTGCGGGAGTAAAAATCAGCGATTTATAATGGCCAGCACAATCATCAGATCTTCAACCTATAGAAAAATCTTTGGAGTTTCATAAATTACAAAAATCAAAGAGATTCACAAACAATCTCTTCCCAAAGTTTAAAGATACGAGTAATAGTATATACAATGATCAAATTGAGAGTCGTATAGATTCAATGCATCGTAGGTATATATTCAATACCTGTCGATTACTAGCTAAATTTACTTTTATTAAAAAAAAATACAGGTCATTTATTCCGTTCGAAATTTCTGTTGCTTTAGTTATGCCCACTTTTAAAATATTATAAATGAATTGGAGAAATTGTTATGAAATGACATTTCCAACTCCAATAGAAATATTACTCTATTTGGCTGACAAGCACTATAACAGACAAAGGAATTAATCGTGTTTGTAATAACTTTTCAAATCTTGATATTCCTTTAGATCTTCTATCAAGTTCGATAGTCTCCAATATCGGTTAATTTGCCACAAAAAAGGGATTTAAGAAATACTATTATGCGAACAATATATTATATTATCCAAACTTCGAATATCACAATATTTTTAACTCTTTATCGAGTTCGAATATGCAGCATATCGGTTCACTCAAGCTCATATGTAGCGAATGCAGTATCCGATATTTTTTCTAAACATTAACTATGTATATCCTAATATTATATCAAGAATGTCAATAAATAAATTGTTAAAAAATCAACAATTAAAAAAATATAATTATTCTCATATAAATAGAGTAAAATATCTGACTGTATAAGACAAACACAAAAACATAATTTTAATCATCGAAATATTTTAATCAAACTTGTCCTAATCTACAATTTATTTATAATTTCAATATATACAATAAATATTCCTCTTTTACTCAGATTAGTTCTCTCAGTTTTTTTTTTTTTTTTAATTATATTTTATTAGTAGTGTTGGTAGGTTATTTTTTGGGATACCATATGTATTTTTTTTTTTTTTTTTTGCAAAATAGTCAGGCTGTATCCCAGTTTGTTTTTTTATAAATTGTTTGCCGAGGGGTAAGGCAGAGAAGACTATAGTTTCGGATCTCCCCACTGATCCTCATCAGCTCCCTTAGTTTTTTGTTGGGATATTCTCCCCAGCAACCTTTACAAATTCTTTACAAAAAACATTTCATACCCAAATGTCTCTTGTGACAATTCGAAGTTATTACGTTACCAGCGATACGACCCCAATGAGAAGTTCGTTTTTTATTAAAAAACAACAAACTGGGATTCAGCCTGACTATTTTGCAAAAACAAAATTATATTTTATATAAATTTTGAGCGAATACACCTCCGTATTTTTAAAATCTTGTAATCCTCAAAACCTCCCATTCACGAAAATGGGCAAAACTCCTACAGAAAAAATAGTCCCTAGAAGGCCAAGGATTTTTCTATAGCAATGCAAGAATTGCAATATGATATATTCATAAAAAAATTATTCCACAAGTGGCTGTTTAAAAACTCTCAGTCCATTCAGATTATCAAAAATTACCATTATTAATTAGGTTTTATTGTCTTTTTTAAATTAAAATTAGATCAAATTCGACTGAAAAACATGTCAAATTCAAATAATGTTGCTTAATCTTACTATCAAATAAAAAATCCTTAAAACTTCCCACACAATACACATCTTGCTAAAATCCTTCTATCCTTTGCAAATTTCTCACACAACGTTGTCGGAACTAAACAAAAAAACTAATTAGTTTTCAAAAAAACTAATCCAATCACAAGTCTGGCGCTACATGTCACTATCAAACACATGTTCTGTGGCATTTGTTTGATAAGAACGAACACACAGTGGACTACCAACACAGTGTGTTTCAAATCGGTGTTGTTTCATATCAGGATACAGTTCCAAAGAAAAACTAAAACAAATCGAATTGAATCTTTGAAAATGAGCGAAAACATCAATTTAAAAAAAAATTAGACAAATTAAGAAAAAAAGGAGAACAAAAAGAAACAAATCTGTTCGGCAGGATATAAAGGAATCAAAGAGGATAGCATAAAAAGAGAATAATGAGTTGAGAACACTAAACATGAATGAATGAGCGAACGATGAAACGAACGCCACATGAGGTGCTACTCCAGGTTGCCGAGATATCATTTCAAATGAAATGAAACATTAATTTTATTGAAGCGGCAATAACAACGCAACACAACAAAAAAAAAACAAGTGAGCGCCGGATTAAGATTGCTTCCGCTCTGGCAACAAGAACAAGAAGAACACTCCGCCCCTTCCCCTTCCAAAAAAGAGAATCGACCATACATTGTAGTGGTAGTAAGTGTGGCGGTGGTGGTGGATTTGGTGTTGTTTTGTTCAATATGAAATCGGCCTAAAAGAAAGAGACAAGTACACGAACTCACAGCGGGATATTTCGTTCTTTGTTGTTTTGTATCTCTACTCTATTTCCTATACGACGACGACGGGGCAACTCATACGCATGTCTACAACAACTACTCCGGCTACACTTTTGTTTGCTGCTCATTCTTCCATTTGCCGGAGATACTCACTCACCCTT
This sequence comes from Musca vetustissima, assembly GCF_032173495.1. Lineage (NCBI taxonomy): Eukaryota > Metazoa > Arthropoda > Insecta > Diptera > Muscidae > Musca > Musca vetustissima. Next base: position 27,725 of record NW_026884058.1, read on the forward strand.
GTCTCAAAACAAAGTGTGTGGATAACTGGATGGATGGATGGTTGGTTGATTGGTTCGATGTGGATGTGTGTATGGTTCTGATCCGGCCACATTGTGAAGGGTGCTTTGTTGTGTTCTAATAACTTCCTTTTTCAAAAGAATTGGAATTATTTGGAACCAGAAACAAAAGAGTTGTGAACGAGAATGGTTGTGCTTCAATCGACGACATCATCAACGGCAGAGGTAAACAAAATCAACAAAAAACACACAGAGAATAAAACAAACCGCCAATACGTCTTTTTACACCATCTTAAATTGGGGGAAATGAGGAACTAAGAAAATAACAACAACTACAAAAAAGCAATTGGACAACAAATTAAATAAATCAAATTAAAAACGAATATATATGAAAAGAAATTGATTTGGGTTATATTGCTTTTGTGTGTGTTGCTATATTGTGAATAAGTGCCAGTTGTGTGTGCGAATATGTTCGAAGATTTGTGAATTTCTGCGAATTGAGTTAATTAAGAAACCATTTAAGAACAAGAAATAAAAGCAATTTTAAAACAAAGAACTTAATAACCACAGGCACGTGAGAAAATGTGTAAATGAATAAAACTAAAGGTGTGAAATAAGAAAACAATAAGTTATCGAACCAAGTTAATAAAATTGAATTGGAATATAAATATTGCAAAAAATATTCAGTCACTTATCGTAATAAAAAAAAAAATAATGTAAAGCAACAACTTTGAATGTCGAAAAAATGTCAAAATCTTTAAGAAAGTGTAATATAAACAAAAAATAAAATATTGATGACTTTATACTGAAATGACGAGGGGATATAAAAAGTGTATGCCCATATTTTTCAAAACCTACAACTTTTTATACGGCTTTCTTATTGGAACTCATAATAAAATAGTTCTGCTTAAATATTACAATTTTAGATTCCGATAATTTTGAGGGATTGTTAACTAACCTGCTAAGAAAATTCTATAGTTTCAATTTTCAAAAAAAGTAGATAGATATACGGTTGAGGCATAATCGCTTAAATGTCTAATATTTTTATCAAAAATTAAAATTCGTCTTTGTAAAATTGTATTTCCTTTGAATACGCATTCTCAACTCGTAATAATTTCTTATATACCTAGTATACGTCTGATAAAAAAGTAACCGTCGTAGTCTGTTCAACAAATGATCCGTTTATTTCTTCTTCATTAGCAATATTGCCCACTCCAATGTAATGCCCATCGGATATATAACACTGCGACACATTTTTCAACTTGAAAATCTTGAACTAATCAAAATCACCACAATCTGAAAGCTTATGATGGTGGTAGAAACCCCCTTGTGGCTAGGGTTTTGCTTCTACAATCATAAGCTTTCAGATTTTGTCTGTCCTGATTGGTTCAAGATTTTAGTGCTGCACAGTGTATGTCAGTAATTTTTCCAATTCTCGAAACTTCTCTGAAACGTGCTTTTTGGTATAGCCAAAAGTTCTTATTTCGATGTTTCTTATATATCCTCAAACGTAGCAGAACACCTTCATTTTATCGGTGTCCGATCCCCTTCTACATGCAAAAATTCGCGGTGTTTGGGTCATCATTGCGGCCTCTGGAGCGACCAGAAAAACCGACAAAAATAAAGTTTTTGGTCCATTTCATCCCCTAAATATTAACCGATATTTTCCAAAAACAATAGGGGTCTGCATTAGCCAGAACCCATCCTACATGCAAAATTTCGTGATGATTGGTTCATAACTGTGGCCTGTATCGTGTTTACAAAATATAATGGACAGACGGACGGACGTGCGGACACACAAGTCTAGATAGACTCAGCTAGTCGAGACATGACGATCGGTATACTTAAAGGTGAGTCTAGGACCAATATTTCGCGGCGTTACAAACTCTTGGGGCTGCACAAAGCTATAATACTCTGACAACATAGTTGTGTAGGGTATAAAAATTTCTTCTGAAATTTTCAGAGTTTAGTCCGACATGTCTAAGCAAAATAAATATTGTTTGTAGGGTCTATAGTCTCATTTCTATTTTGGTATTGCCAAAAGTTCCTATTTTGATTTTCAGTTTTGGGTAGAGGAAAAAGTCAGCGAAGGCCAACTCTGGTGTATACGGCGTTTGAAGCATTATAACTTTTTTTGTTTAAATACTGGAATGATTGACTGTCTGATATTTCCATCGAACGTTAAATTCCGTTCAGTAAACAGTACCGTATTTCGAATAAGATTTCTCAACTTAGATCCTTATTATAATTATTATGTGTATACTTGTTATGCTATTAAAATCCATGGCTGTACATTTTTAAAGTGATATATAGTGAATAAAAATCCCTGGGAGAGCACTTCCGAATTTTTTCAGAGTTTCGTCAGACTTATCTAAACAAAACACATATTGTTTGTGGGACATAAAGTATCTTTTGCATAATATTTCGCAAAATGCGAAATAATTCAGAGCTTCATCTAACTTATGTAAAAAAATTGTCTATATCAAAAAAAAAGTAAAGTAGCGCTCAAAAAACATTCGTACAAACTCTGTTAGCTTTGTAGGTCCTGCTTAGAATACTGTAGAACGTATCTGAACGTATGAAGAAAACAATTTTGAAAATTAACTGTAGTAAAAAATATTCTACAACTATAGAATTAATAGCTGATTTACAAGAAAAGCAATAAAAGCAAATATTCTTCAAAGTTTCATCAGACTTGTCTAAAGCTAATACTTTTCCAAGAAATTACATTTCCCCAACGGAAAAAGCTTCATTTCGAACCAGACTTTGTTTATGTTTCATTATTTTCGGCGTCGAAGAGGTTTTCCGAAACTTATGATCTCACCACCTGGGGCTTCTATCCTATATTTTTAAGAGATTTTTTTCTGAAATGGTTAACAAAGTTATGAACAATTATTTTCTCGGTTTCAAAACAATGATAACACATGCGGCGTTAATCGTCATACGTGTATACCCATTTTTTTGTCCTCGGATACTGCAAAACAAAATTATTATCAGGGTTTACATATGTCACCGCATCAACATATGTCAAGTGGTTCACAAGTTATGTTTAGACATCAGCAGCATCAATATCTGGAAAATATTTCTCTTCAGGTCGGAGGTTAAATAAAAGTGCAGTTCAACAGAACATAATAATAAAATAAAAATATATTTATATATAAAAAATATTATTTTTGGAGATTATCGCATTTACCATGGGGAAAAATCACTTTCCTTCTTTCTTCTATCAAACATATATCTAATTTTTATTTAAATATATATATATATTCTAATATTTCATATTTTATATATATATATATATATAAATAAATATTGTTTGTAGGGTCTATAGTCTCATTTCTATTTTGGTATTGCCAAAAGTTCCTATTTTGATTTTCAGTTTTGGGTAGAGGAAAAAGTCAGCGAAGGCCAACTCTGGTGTATACGGCGTTTGAAGCATTATAACTTTTTTGTTTAAATACTGGAATGATTGACTGTCTGATATTTCCATCGAACGTTAAATTCCGTTCAGTAAACAGTACCGTATTTCGAATAAGATTTCTCAACTTAGATCCTTATTATAATTATTATGTGTATACTTGTTATGCTATTAAAATCCATGGCTGTACATTTTTAAAGTGATATATAGTGAATAAAAATCCCTGGGAGAGCACTTCCGAATTTTTTCAGAGTTTCGTCAGACTTATCTAAACAAAACACATATTGTTTGTGGGACATAAAGTATCTTTTGCATAATATTTCGCAAAATGCGAAATAATTCAGAGCTTCATCTAACTTATGTAAAAAAATTGTCTATATCAAAAAAAAAGTAAAGTAGCGCTCAAAAAACATTCGTACAAACTCTGTTAGCTTTGTAGGTCCTGCTTAGAATACTGTAGAACGTATCTGAACGTATGAAGAAAACAATTTTGAAAATTAACTGTAGTAAAAAATATTCTACAACTATAGAATTAATAGCTGATTTACAAGAAAAGCAATAAAAGCAAATATTCTTCAAAGTTTCATCAGACTTGTCTAAAGCTAATACTTTTCCAAGAAATTACATTTCCCCAACGGAAAAAGCTTCATTTCGAACCAGACTTTGTTTATGTTTCATTATTTTCGGCGTCGAAGAGGTTTTCCGAAACTTATGATCTCACCACCTGGGGCTTCTATCCTATATTTTTAAGAGATTTTTTTCTGAAATGGTTAACAAAGTTATGAACAATTATTTTCTCGGTTTCAAAACAATGATAACACATGCGGCGTTAATCGTCATACGTGTATACCCATTTTTTTGTCCTCGGATACTGCAAAACAAAATTATTATCAGGGTTTACATATGTCACCGCATCAACATATGTCAAGTGGTTCACAAGTTATGTTTAGACATCAGCAGCATCAATATCTGGAAAATATTTCTCTTCAGGTCGGAGGTTAAATAAAAGTGCAGTTCAACAGAACATAATAATAAAATAAAAATATATTTATATATAAAAAATATTATTTTTGGAGATTATCGCATTTACCATGGGGAAAAATCACTTTCCTTCTTTCTTCTATCAAACATATATCTAATTTTTATTTAAATATATATATATATATATATATATTCTAATATTTCATATTTTATATATATATATATATATATATATTCTAATATTTCATATTTTTTGCATAATAAACATTTCTAAAACCCCCTTTCTCTCTCATTCTCTTTACAGGACCACCCCAGTTTGAGGGGTACTCCATTGGCTATGTTGGCCGCCCAGTGCAATAAATTGAGCAGTAAGTCACCACCACCATTGGCCGATGCCGCTGTGGGCAAGGGTTTTCATCCGTGGAAGAAAAGCCCAACATCGCCCAATCATCATACACAAACGAATAATAATAACAGTAGTAACAACAATAATACTAATAATAACAACAACAATAACACTTCAACAGGTTCGAGCAGTTCAAATGCATCGGTGGGACAACATTCACCCTGTGCTATATCATCATCCGCATCGTCGACAAATTCAACGGGAACAAATCATTCGGCAGGCATTAGTATGTCATCATCGGTTGGGGCTGGAAATTCGTTGACTTCAAGAAGTCTGGCTGGCAGTGGAATTAACACAATGGTCAATATAACAGCCAGGTAGGTTGGGTAGTAGAAAAACCTCCCGTAGTTCCCTCTTTTTTCCTTCTCTTGTAGTTGTTGTATAGAATCTTGTTCTTCTTCTTATTTTTTTGAGAATTATTTTAATTGATCAAGAAAATAATTTCAGCATTTATCCTTACAGTCGCCCGATAACATCATCCTGTGCTGCTGTCACCACACCCTCGGCGTATGGCAGTGATCTCTTCTATCCGAATTCATCAACCACAACCGGTGGTATGGTTGGCGATCAGCATCACATGCATCAGGGATTGTTGGGTAAGGTGGAGGGAGCCACCTTTGGTTCTGTATATTCACGCCACCCTTACGATTGGCCTTTTAATGCTGTCACAGCACAGGCCCATAAAGCAGCTGAGGCTGCCAGTGTGAATACGGGGTGGTGGGATATGCATAGTGCCGCAGCTGCAGGCAGCTGGTTGGATATGGGCGGTGCTGCTGGCATGCATTCGACCATGGCTAATTATGCAACGGCTAGCTCAGATTATTCGTCGGCATTGAGTCACTCCTTGTCGAATACGGCACACTTGTTGGGTTCGGGACAACATTTGTTGCAGGACACTTACAAGAGTATGTTACCCAGTCAGGGAGTTGGTGGCTTCTCACTGCCACACAGTTCACCATCGGCCGCATCGACGGCATCCACACCCCAATCATCATCACCCACCACCCCCTCGTCTAGATCTCAAAGACGTTATGCCGGACGAGCCACCTGTGATTGTCCCAACTGTCAAGAAGCCGAACGTCTGGGTCCAGCTGGCGTCCATTTGCGAAAGAAAAATATTCACTCCTGCCACATACCCGGATGTGGTAAGGTCTATGGCAAGACCTCACATTTAAAGGCCCATTTAAGGTGGCACACCGGCGAAAGGCCCTTCGTTTGCAATTGGCTATTCTGTGGTAAACGTTTTACACGCTCCGATGAACTGCAGCGCCACTTACGCACCCACACTGGGGAGAAACGTTTTGCATGTCCTGTTTGTAATAAACGTTTCATGCGTAGCGACCACCTGGCCAAACATGTTAAGACCCATAATGGCACCGGAACGGGAATTAAGAAAGGATCCTCGGAATCGTGCAGTGATTCGGAAGAACCCAATAATCAATCGGGTGATTCAAATGGTTTAAACACATCTATTAATAATGGCAACTCAGGCGGCAGCAACAGTCATCCGGGTACTCCTAATTCGTTGTCCTCGGGTACTCCAACACAAAATCATGGTCAGGGGCTGCATATGTCACCGCATCATCATATGTCCAGTGGTTCACCAGTTATGCTTAGTCATCAACAGCATCAACAATTGCAGCAGCAACATCAACAACAACAACAGCAGCAGCAGCAACATCAACAAGCCCAACAACATCATTTACATCAACAACAACAGCAGCAGCAGCAACAACAACACCAGCAATCTCATCCTCACGCTCATATGCATGCCCACACGCATCATCATCACCATCATTTGTTGGGTTCGAATTCGGCTGCATCCAGTCCCGTATTGGATCATCACAGCACATTGGTCGATATCAAGCCTCCAATGGTTTGAGGGTCATTGGGACCCTTTCTGTTCAGTAACTGAACAGAAATGGGGTCCTACATAAAGGATTTCATACAAACTCTAGCGCTTTTTGAAAATAACAATGACAACGTGTAAAATGGAAGGACAGGGACAAATCTGATGAGGAGAATGATCGAAGGAATGTTTTGTAAAAATTATAAAAATAACAAGAAAATTTCAATGACTAATCTTTTTTAATTATAAAGTATATTAAAATATTGCACAAAAACTACTAACTACTAGTAAGGAAAAATTAAATATAATTAAAAAACAAACATTAATTAATTTATATAATTGATTTAATATAATATTATTAAACAATAATTTTAATATTTTTTGTAAATAGTACTATAAATATTTTTAAACAAATTAAAATTTTTAAAATAAAAAATATGGAAATAAAATAAAAGTCTTAAAATAATAGTTAAAATATAAAATGTAAAATAAATGTCAAAAGAAAGGGAAGGGGTTGCTCGGTGTAAGATCTAAAAATTATAACATTTTTAATAAATGGTAAATACATTTCATTTCGAAATACACCTAAAATACCTAAAAGATAACATGGACAAATTAATAAATAGACAAAGGAATTAAACATTATGAAATTCACTTCCCTTTCAAAATTATCGAATATAATGATGACCTAGAAAAATAACAACATATTGAAAAGAAACATATTCAAATCTACCCTCAATAAAAGAAAAAAATCGAATCTACCTTCGAATCGCCATGTAGGAAATATGACGTGAGAACATTAATAAACCACTATGTATATGTTTGGCCTTATAAAGAATATGCGAATATTTTCATGCGCACAGACCAATTGCCGAGGTAGTTTTCCCAACCCGATTGTGATATCTCCAAAGCATGGTTTTGAACGCGTCAACCGCATCTTTGGGTAACGAAAAAAGTTAACGATGATTTTTTCTGGATTTACATGAATAAAAAGAAGTCATACGCGAGGTATGTATGTATGGGGTTGAGTTACCCCGCACAGTCCTCACTATTTCACGTTTTGATCGGTTTTTGGTTTGATCTCGCCTTGTCTTGTTCGATTTTTGAACCTCTCCTCCGAATAGAACTCCTACGTTAATCAAGCGGAATGTGTTTCAAAAATATTGTTTCCCGATTAACGCATATAGATTTATGATTCGTCAAATGTGACGTATTATTACACCCACCATTATAAGTCGTATATTAAATTCTAGAAATATTCACCGGAGAACCCATAAATTCTGTTGAGAACACGATGGAAATAGGATAGGCCATTGATATGATAGTTTTACTACTCCTATGATGTTTAGTATTGATTTGTTCTCCTCATTTTTAGGGTAGTCCCCATATAACGGTACCTCCAAAATTTCGACATTTTGTGAAGTTTGGACACATTTTTCAACCAAATTGGCTGTCATTTTTTATTTGAATTTTAGGATTGGGTACAAAATATAGCTACCAAAAAATGAGAAATATTGTTCCATGTTTCAGGGTAGCCCTCATATTACGGTAACTCTCAATGTTCGGCATTTTCGGCCTCTCAATGCTCGGCAAGTTTGAAAATGTTTTTCACCCAAATTGCCAGTAATTTTATATTTTGAAATAAAGCATTTCTTCCAAAAATTATCGAATTATATTGCTTTTTAGATCCTCTATAACGGATCCCACAAAAATTCGTTATTTTGGGGAGTATGGGCACGCTGCTCACCCAAAATGGCTGTAATTCAGTAGTTTGGTATAACCCCAATACTGCAATTGTTGGTATAGCCCCCATACAACGGTACACCCATTTATTCGGTATTTTGAGTATGTTTTTATACCCATGTGGCTCTAATTTGTCATTGGGTTCTTACCAATAATTATCAATACATTGCTTTGGAAAACCCCCATACAACGGTACCAACCCTTAAGGTCCAAGCCCAATTTTCCAATCTGAGAGTCTGTAGTTTAATATTTCATTATCTCCTGACAGAAATTTACCACGATAAAGCACCCATATGAAAATTGCCACAAATGTTCGGTATTTTGAGGATTTTAAAAATTTCAATCACTTCGATTCGCTATTAATCCTATATAATGGGGACCATATCTCATGATATTCATGTTGACGGTTTCTGAAATGTGGTTTTTTTCATTTGGTTATAGGTTCAGCCCCCTTATAAGTATTTTGATTGTCATTTGTACATTTTCTAACCGAATCGACACCCGTCATTCTCGGTCCTAACCAAATCTTCTACACTGAATGTTTTCTACTGGCAGCATTTTACAATGTTCACCTCATGGTGGAGAGTATAAAAAGTTCGCCTTGACAGAAATTAACGAATTTTTTACGTGTTTACAAATTTTTTTGCACCAAGCGACATTAGTGTACGGCATCGAAATAGAACCAACATTTCCTACGATTAGGTGTTCATGCTATATCGAAAGTGTACTGACGAAAGAAATGCCCAAAAATGCCTTTCGAACGCAATCAATCGCCGTTTTTGGGATAGTGCTATATCGCCATACAAAGATTAAAGTTCAACGATTTATTCTTGTCGTTTAAGATCGACATATGCGTTTATTGTATTTTACTGTATACACAATTAAATATTTTCCCGGTATCGGACATAATCTTGACATCATCCATTGTTGAAACTTTTTGTATTATCATAATTTCTAAATGCGAGATATTTTATTAGAACCCTTACCCATTGTAATATAACGAGAAACCCTTTCCTAACTTTTTATAAATACAACATAATTGTTAACAATGAGCTTTGGTCTTTTTCTATCGTCTATAAAATATACATAAAAGTAAATCTATTAAATAAATAAAATACTTCAACTCTATGAAAAAATAAATACATACAATAACAATATTTCTAGTCGTCTTAAAGAATTCTATGTAAATTTCACAAAAATAAACTCCCAAAACCAATCTCCCTTACAAAAATTTTATTTTCAAAAAAAAAGAACATTTTCAACATTAAACCTAGAATAGAATAATATTTGTTATTCAATTAGTATGAAATATTTTTTTTTGTTATCATTAAGAAAAAAAAAGAATTCAAAACAAAATGTGGAAGTACCAAAATAATTACTAATTTTAAACTAATGATAGTAATAGTAAAAATAAAAAATACCATTAGGTTTATCGAAATAAGTTCTCTACAAATTGTATGAATTAACTAAACTTAATTATAAATAATTAGTTTAATAATCTAACCGATAATGCTAATAATTCTTACACGACTTTTTGCAAATATGTAAAGTTACTAGAATATAGTTTTATTCTAAATTTTATTATTAAAATTAAAATAAATAGAATACCAGTGAATTTTATTATAAATAAATGTGAATTATAAATATTTTAAATTGTTGTGTTTTATTTATTAAAGAAATATGTAAAGGGAACTGTTATTATAGAATGTCTAGAGCCAATTAAAAAGTATTTAATTAAACAAGCAAAAGGTGTGTACCTTTAATTCCCAACCTCTTTAAGAATTTCTTGAGGTATGGGTAAACATTCCTCTCAACACATTGTCCTGCCCTATTATATTTTTACATTGTCCTGCCTATTATTTTTTCTTAGAGACGAGTCTAAATGGCTCATTGATCATCTTTGGATACCCTCCATCACAGGATTACTGACAGAAATGAAATGAATACCTAAGGAACACACTAAAAAGTGAACCTGTAACGACAATTTACCAATCGATTGTTGTGAACCAAATACAAATTTCAGCAATCTCAAAACCCCAAAATGTTGACCTATACTATTAACGCAAGGTATGGTGAAATACTGCAATTTAGAGGCAAATTTATATGAGATATACTAAAGCGGGAACAATATTGACAACGTTGTGTAAGAATTAGCGAATATTTGGTGCTACTAAAGCGGGACCAATATTGACAATGTTGTGTAGGAATTAGCGAATATTTGGTGCGTTCATTATATGAGGGGTTTATTCCTAATTAAGGACCGATATAGCTCAAGTTCCAAACTAATATTTTACTTTTGAATCTCAATACTTTCCTTCATGCTAATTAAAATATGGGAAGGTGGTTTTCATTCTCAAACATAACGTTCTACTTTTTATGTCAATATCCTCCGAAGGAAAAATCATTGCAACATATGGCTAAATCGAATAAATCGTTTTAAAATTTCATACTATGTAGGGCATATTATGATGGAATGCAGCTATATGGAGCCAACTCCAAAACACGGAACAAATCAGTTAACTATTTTAATATAAACCAGCAAGAAAAGTAGTAAAGTCGGACGATGCTGACTATATAATACCCTTCACCAATTTTTTCAAAAAAATATATTTTTGAGGTATCGTGACCACAATTTTTAAAATCACTGTTTTGAGAAAAACACGTTTAGAGTTGAGAAGCCTTTCTGCCGTCGTTTGATACTGGCACAAAAAAAACTCCGAAAATATATATTGGAGCTAAATCTAAATCCACAAAAGTTTATATACGTTAGGCTATGCTAACTTCAGATAGTTGTACAAAATTTTGTGCAAATCGGTAATTTTTTGGAACTTTTGTGCGCCATTTACTGATAATCGGAAGAAACTATATACGGGAGCTATATCTTAATCTGAACCGATTTCAACAAAACTTTGCACACAGTAGGCTATACTAATTTTGTGGCAGTCGACCCTGTTTTGGATCTTTGATGCACCATTTACTGAAAATCGGACGAAAATAGATATGGGAGCTATATCGAAATCTAAACTGATTTCAATGAAACTTTCCACACTGTAAGTTATACTAATTTCAATACGTTGTACAAAATTTTGTGCAAATCGGTCATGTTTTGGGGCTTTTGTGTACCATTTACTGAAAATCGGACGACACTATATATGGGAGCTATATCTAAATCTGAAACGATTGTAACAAAACTTTGCACACAGTAGGCTATACTAACTTCAGTTCGTTGTGCAAAATTTTGTGGCAGTCGACCATGTTTTGGATCATTGGTGCACCATTTACTGAAAATCGGACGAAAATATATATGGGAGCTATATCTAAATCTAAACTGATTTCAATGAAACATTCCACACTCTAAGTTGCACACAGTAGGCTATACTAACTTCAGATCTCTGTACAAAATTTTGTGCAAATCGGTCATGTTTCGGGACTTTTGTGCGCCATTTGCTGAAAATCGGAAGAAACTATATACGAGAGCTATATCTTAATCTGAACCGATTTCAACAAAACTTTAAACACAGTAGGCTATACTAACTTTAGTTCGTTGTGCAAAATGTTGTGGCAATCGACCATGTTTTGGATCTTTGGTGCACAATTTACTGAAAATCGGACGAAAGTATATATGGGAGCTATATCTAAATCTGAACCGATTTTTATCACAGTGTGGTGAAGGGTGTATATGGGGGTGTATATGAAGAGAGTTATATGGGGGCTACCCCAAGAAGGAGGCGAATGCTAAAGGAGATTCGTTACCAAATACGAATACAAAATACCAAATTACAGCGAATTTGGTTGAAAAACGCGCTCAGAAAACCCGGAAATACCGAAAATTGGAGGGCATCGTTATAGAGGATCTATCAAAACAATGGACCTATATTTATTATTTTAAGTGGAGAACTTTAATATCCAATAAAAACTCATTGTATCTAATTTCAGCGAATTCCGTTGAAAAATCCGCTTGAGAACCCGAAAATGCGGAAAATTGGGGATACCGTTATATGGGGGCTAATAGAAAAAGTGGACTGATATTTATAATTTTTAGTGGAAATATTTGGTACCCAATAAGAACCCATTGTAACAATTATTAGCAAATTTGGTTGAAAAATGGGCTCAAGAACCCCAAACTATCGAACATTTTTGGGATACCGTTATATGGACCTATATTAGTGGTGAATTTTTGTAGCCAATAATAACGCAATGTACCAAAATTCTAGCTAATTCGGTTAAAACCCCCGCTTGAGAACCCCAAAATGCGGAAAATTGGGGGGTTCCCTTATATGGGAGTTATGCCTAAAAGTGGACCGATATAGACCATCTTTGAACTTTCTGCAGACAAAAGACGTTTAGACGCTAGAGTGATTACAACAGACGGATATGCTTATCATACAATTTTACGCTGATCAAGAATATATACCCTATAAGGTCGGAAATGATTATTTCGATAAGTTACAAACGGAAAAAACAAAATTAATATACCCTCCATACTATGGTGGAGGGCATACAAAATTTTAGTACGAAAATGTGCTATACAATGAAAATACAAAATTACAGCCAAGTTGGTCCAAAATCCTTAAAATACTGGGGGTATGATTATATGGTGCTTAAAATACTGGGGGTATGATTATAGTGCAATGAGAACACGCCCAAAATCCCTAAAATGCCGAATACTTGGGGTGTACCATTACATGGAAACTGTACTGCCATTTGCAATACCAGACATCCTAGGTGTACAAGCAATATCTGTGTAAAATTTCAGAGTTCCATCTTAAATATTGCGATCTCTATCGTGATTTCAACAGACGGACATGAGTAAATCGACATAGAATTTTATTCTGATCAAGAATATATATATATATATATATATATATATATACATATTCCGAGGTGTTGCAAACGGCATGACAAATTTAATATATACTCCACGTTATGTTGGAGGACTACATATGAGACAATCGATATTGGACTACATATGAGACAATCCATCTAAGGCACATTTTCTTTGATATTTTACCCTTCCTACTTAGCACATTATTTTCGGAATCTCATATAAAACTATCATTACCACAAAAGCAAACTACTTGACTAGTCGACATATGAAACCAAAACTAACCAGTGAGCGGAGCAGTATAGTCGGACGGGGCCGACCATACGATACCCTACACAACTACCACGAACTCTAACTTTCTGAGGATGTTTATTCCGAGTCTGAGTAATATTTCGTGATATTTGCCCCCTCTTGTCCGATTAGAGGTCAACAACACCTCTTCCTTACTTTTTTCGAATATTCAGTACAGTCCTTCTAATTACTTGTCCAGATTACCTTCACGGTGGGTTGTGCTGTGATTTTCGGATTATACTCGACTCGAAAACACACAAAAAATTAAGTTTTCGGTCCAGTTCATCCCAAAATTTTAATCTGATCATCACCGAAAATTGTAGGCGTTGTTCTTGACCATAACTGGAACTTCATGAAAAATTTCAAAGCCATCAGCGCGATATTTCCCCCTCTAATGTGGTAATGGGTTACTAAATAATATCTGAATATGTAAGCACCTGTAAATATTTGACTGTAACTCCCACATCTGAGTAGATACATCACTATATTTGGTATCAATTTAAAGACCAACCACTCCTCTTGAATATGCTATCAACTCCTCGGGTCTACATCCTCCAGGAGTAAATATATATGCCATAGAATACAAATTTTGTCATTTTTCACACAAAAGTCAGGGTCCATTTGACCCGCTAAATATTGACCGATCTTTATAAAAACATGCATGCTTATTTTCTGGCCCGATCCCCTTCTCCATGCAAAAATTCGCAATGTTTGGGCCATAATTGCGGCCTCTGGAGCGACCAGAAAAACCGACAAAAATAATGTTTTTGGTCCATTTCATCCCCTAAATATTAACCGATCTTTTCCAAAAACAATAGGGGTCTTCATTGGCCAGAACCCATCCTACATGCAAAATTTCGTGAAGATTGGTCCATAACTGTGGCCTGTATCGTGTTTACAAATTATAATGGACAGACGGACGGACGGACGGACGGACACACATGTCTAGATCGATTCAGCTAGTCGAGATATGACGATCGGTATACTTAAAGGTATGTCTAGGACCAATATTTCGCGGCGTTACAAACATTTGGGGCTGCACAAAGCTATAATACCCTGACAACATAGTTGTGTAGGGTATAAAAACTACATGCGATAATTTATTTGATATGTGAGAAGTGGTTGCTTAAATAAGATCTCATCCAGAAGTGCAGAGTAATCTCCAGCAAATGAAAGATAATTAATTAGAAAATTGAGCAAACGAATCTTGCACTAATGTGTGGACGACACATGACACATTGCCCCCACACTCGATTCGAAATGACTCGACGACGATGTGTGTGATGTCGGCCGAAAGTATTTGCCACTAAATCATGGAGACAACATTTTTTGTGCACCCTCCACAACAAGCAATATACTCGTCTGCACATAGAGTTGGCAGGGAACGCTTCATCATTAAAATTCCATACAAATCTTGCAGTAATGAAATTTAAATCACTCCACACTCTGCAAACCAGAAAAACGAGCAGCAAAAAAACAGAAACAAATCAGTGAAACATGAAGATAAATAAATATTGAATGCTGTGACAATTCTTCCTCCCACTCATGGTGATAACGAGCGATGCTGGTGTTTAAACCCCACCTCCCTGCATCTCATAAATAAATCTGGCAATGAATGTTGTGTTTTTTTTTTTTTTTGGCATGGCACTACACCCAGGGGGGTTGAAAGCTACTGTTACGGTGTAGTTCCTGGTTCTGGATGTTTTACGGATAACAACATCCGCCGTGTTTAACGACTCATCCAATTTATAGCCAGTTGTTGTTGTTTTTTCCACATCTTGTCATACTTGAAATCATTGCAAATTCACCCTCCGAAAGCTCCGTGTTTTGTTGTTTTGAAAAGTGACATTAAGACAATCACCCTGAATGGGGGAGTTTTCCCCCATTTACTGTGTGTGTGTGTGGGTGCGTGGAAGACTTGGAACATATTTTATGGTTATGAATTGTTGACTTTTTGCAGCCATTAACAATTTTGGGCTTCGGTTTTCGTATGAAGTATTCAGTCAGTTAGGTCTCCCGCCACCAAATGTTCCGGGATTGTGCAATTTGGAAGGAGGAAATGTTGCCACAGCAATTGCTGTTTTGATTGTTGCCGTCAACATCATCACCATTCAAGTCATCACACAAAATTTAGTTCCCCTCGTCTGCTTCCTTTACTTGGGGTCCAGAAGGAAATAATGTTATGGTGCAATCTGTGTGTGTGTGTCTGAAGATACGAATCCCCCCTTAGCTTCGAGCCACCTCATCGGAATTGTGCTAAAAAGTGATTTTTGGAAAAAGTAAATTTTATTTTTATTGAGCCATAATAATCGTGGGTGGTGTTGTGGGTGGTTTATTTTTAATGTCGTCGTTTTCGTTGTTGTTGTTGTGGATGTTATTCGGTTTATTGCTATTGCTTCATTGTTCGTCCTTATGTTCGTTTGTCTGCCGTTGAGCTTTATTAAGCACATTTTAACTGTTGAGTACTTCCCTTGTGGGCTGGTCCAAAGATTAAAAGCATTTTGTTGCCGTTGTTTTTTTTTTTTTGAGTTGCCTTTATTTTTTCAGGGATCATTGAAAATATATTGAAATTAATTGAGAATTAAAATTGAATTGAATTTTCGCATTTTCAACAGTTTCATAATGAAAATTGTTTCTAATGAGATTACTGCATTAATATTAAGGGAATTTTTTGGGTGTCTGCGGATGGTTGATTTCATTAAGGGATACTTTAGTGAAAACATTTTTAATAGTTGTTTAATATGGGTTAGGAAGAGGCTGTAGAAAGAGACCATACAATCCAAGCGTGTGGATCAAAATGTACCAATAGCAGTTCTATTTTATAAAATCCTACAGAGTTGCGTTGATTTTTTTAAATATTTTTTAAGGTCCTACATAGAGGTATGGATATTTAAGAATATTTATTCAAAGTCCTAGAAAAAGGAGTGGATTTTTTTAAATATTTTTAAGTTCATACAAAGAGGCGTGGATTCAAAAAAAATGTTTAAGGTCCTACAAAGAGACTTGGAATCTTTATACCCTACACAACTATACTATTATTAGCGGGTCAAATGGACCCAGACTTTTGTGTGAAAAATGACAAATTTTGTATTTTGGGGCCTATATATTTACTCCTGAAGGACATAGCCCCGAGATGTTGAATTATATCCAAGAGGAGTTGTTGGCCTCGGTTATGCACTATGTGTTGGCATGGTATTTACCAGGTACAGAAGACGTGGACCTATATCTATTAATTTTTGCATGGATATTTGGTACCCATAGATAACTCTCTATGCCAAATTGCAGCCAGTTTAATCGTAAAATGTGTCGTATATGCATTAAATCGGGAGGTACGGTTATATGGGGGCTATATCAAAACTTGTACCCAGAGACCCCATTTCCCATACCAGTAGTTCTATTGATATAAAAACAAACTGAGCCAAATTGTGGCCTCCTGTGTCAGGTGGTTCGTCAGTTAATGAGTTTATACCCAATTTTTGGGTAAATACTCAAAATAGTGGTACCTTTGTAGGCTACCAGAAAACGTGGACCTACATCTATTAATTTTTGCATGGATATTTGGTGCCCATAAAAAACTCTCTATGCCAAATTGCAGTCAATTAAAAAAATACCTTAAATCGGGAGGTACGGTTATATGGGAGTATATCAAAACTTGGACATAGGGACCTCAATTTCCATACCAATATTCGCTTTGACATTTAAAACAATTTTTGGGTAAATACTCCGATATTTACCCAAGTATTTACCCACGTCTTTAAAGTATTGTAAAACTATCCATTCTAAATCGATTTGATAACTGAAACACGGAAATAGGGTGTAAGTTGTTGTATTACCGATTCAATATAGTAAATATCCAAATAAATACCCACAAATGGGTATTTACCCAATTTACCGGGTATTTACCCACTGCCATCTCTAACAATGTGTTATGAATTTGTTTAGTATTGCTATTACTCCACTAGAGGGCGGAAATATCTCGCTGATCGTATTGAAAATTTGCATGAAGTGGAATGAATCGAAAAATGTATTTTTGTCAGATTTTCTAGTCGCTCTAGAATAATCAAATATTTTACACTGTGAAGGGGATCTGAGCAAATCCTTAGAAGGGCTGTTTAGATGATGATCGGTCAATATTTTGAGGGTCAAATCAACCAAAACCTAAACATGGATTTTTTAAGGTCTTACAAAGAGGCGTTGATTGTTTAAATAACATGTTCCAAGTTCTAATAATAGACGTGGATTTATTAAAGAAGATTTTGCAAGGTCCAATAATAGATGTAGATTTTTAAAAATATTTTCTATGATAAATTATACCAAGAGGTGCCGTTTTTTTTTCAAGATAATTTTTCCTCTTTGAGGGATAAGACGGCCTTGAAACTGTTTCCGTAAAAGAACAATGGTGCGTCTAGAAAAAATCAGTAATAAATCTCGATCTAAATAAGAAGCTCTTTGCAATCAGTGTATTTTTTTAAAAGAAGACTTTTTGATATATGTCAGCAATGTCTAAATATGTCTAAATAAAAATCCACTTCGTTTTTCAACTGTTCTATATACTTAAAATCGCACTAAGATTTCCTATGGATAAAGCTCATTTGCTTATTTTATAAATCGATTTAATAAAATCAGAAGTTTTGAGGTAGTGATCACATCAAAACTTCCGTCTTTATTAAATATTCCGTTTATATATTGAAATGTATATTTGACATTTCAAATATATATTTTATTTTCAACACTTTGAGTAGATGTATGTGTCTACCAACGCTATTAATGTGGTTGTTAATATTTATTACGACTCGTGCTGTTTTTGGTAGACAAATTCACAAAAAAAACCAAGTGAAAGCGAAATTTAATGAGATTAAAAACCGACGCTGCGGGATATTGTGTCACCGCAAGCAAATTAATGCTTGCAGTAAAACCAACATACATTCAATGCTGTAGCAGTCCTTAGAGAATTACCACACAATTGTGGAACGCGTAGTATAAAACAAAACCAGCAGGATATCACACATTTTGTAAAACATTGTTTTTCTGGTTGTTTAAATTACTACTCAGTTTTATAACACACACAAATTAAATTGTATAAAATTTTAAGTGAATATTTTCCCAAAGACCCACAACAAGCGAGGGTTTTGTAAAGAATATTTTATAATAGACGTGGATTAATGAACTACACGAAAGTGGAGATTTTAAACAAGGGCAGATTTTATACATTAAATTAAATTAAATTTATAGTTTAACATAATATTTTTCTAAGGAATAATTAAAGCGTGGATTTTTTAAAGTATGTTCTTCTAAACACCGACGTATGCAGGGAATTTTGATTTTGATTTTTAATAATTTTTCCCAAGAGCTTCAAAAGCTTGGATCTTAAAAAATATTTTTCTAGGGACCAACGCAAGATTGGGCTTTTAGGAATATTTTTGTAATGATAATTTCGGGTCTAAAAAGGATGCAAGACCACCTAGCAGAAAATTCCCAAATGAGTCCACATTTCAACATTGCCCTCATATAAAACAGTCTCTTTTTTTAAACGTATTTTTTTAAAGAAACAACTCAAGCGACGATTTTTAAGCGGAACTCACCCATTCTCGATTTCAAATTTCTACGAGTTTCTATCAAACGAGTTACATAAAATTAAGGACTTATAACAATCGCATATATGTATGCCCATATTTGCCCATGCTTTAACACATTTTCGGTATTTTTAAGGTTTTTTACGTATTTAATAACCAAAGGCTGGATATTGAATTTTCCGTTTCTTGAAGAAGATTTTTTATATAGGACCGACCCTGTTTTGATGTATCCGCCGTTTAATCTACCCGCCACATTTTCGGAATTTCGAAAGTTTTAGTCGCATTCCTCCACTCAAATGGCTGTAACTTGACATTCTGGGGTTTTAACAGAGATCGATTTAAATATTTTTAAATGTTTTAACTTGTTTAATGGCCACTTTTTTAAGGATTCTTAAAAAAAAAGATCTCCAGATTTTCTATTAGAATAAGTCCAGCTGTTCTATTAGAAGACCTTCTAAAAGAAGAAGTGAAGATCCAGCTCTTCAGCTCATCTTAAAGACCTCCAAAAAGAGCTCTTTAAAAAGAAAACGTCCAGCTCTTCTAAACGAAGACATGCAGCTCCTCTAAAAAAATACATGCAGATATTCTAGAACCCCAAATACCGAAAACTGAGGGGTACCCTTATATGGAGGCTGCAGGGCAAAAGACAAGCCTATGTACCGTATCTAAATTTCTTCAGAAGATATCATTATTACAACAGGCGGACGGACGGACATGGCTACATCGTCTCATCGATTGGTTTATAAACGGAATGACCTCCGTACTATGGTAGAGGGTATAAAAAATAAAGGACATACAGTCGACTCCGCTTTACTTTAACTCGCTTAACTGAAAAACATCGGATAAGTGAAATAGATTTCATGCACCATTTCATTTAAGGTTAGTCACCCACATTTTAATCCGGATAAGTGAAATTTCGCATAACTGAAATAGCTGAAATAACTTTCGGATAACTGAAATAACTTTTCGAGTCAAATATTGCAATTTTCGTTGAAATAACTCCGCATTGCTTACAGTCATGAGAATGAAAGATAATTACAGAGTAATTTGCAAAACCCACCATGGTAGATATTTTTCTGAAATAATTGATTATTATCAACATATGGAACGTGTGTGTCAACTACATATAAATTTGATGTCGAAGAAAGTTAGTTTATCCGGCCAAATTTCGAAAGGAACTTAAAAACACCGTTCCACATTTCTATAATTTATATACAAGAATCAAGGATGTATCAAAATATTTTACAGAATGTATCGTTCATAAGCGAAATGCGAAATGCCAATAAGAGGTGCCATAAAATTAACAAACTTTTGAGGAAGTTGTCCACTTGTAACTACTCTAAGTGATTATTTAAAACCTTAAAGAATAGATAATATAGGAACAATGTATAAATGTAAATCTATTATGAACAGATTTAGCAAGGATGTGTGCTAGTCATTCACAACCGCATATTGTATATTACAGGCAAGTCAGGGTTCGTTATTTTCCGTTTTTGAAATCAGTCTAACGCTATATGCATTAGACTGTAATGTATAGGGGTCCCATATATTACAATTCTCCCGATAATTGACTTGTTAAATGATCTCTAACTAAATTATTTATTTCATGTTATCACACCCGTTCAAACATCTAGTAAATGTAGCAATAAATGTAATTAATTATCCCCACTGGCGGTATATTTATGACCTTCATTGACAGATGTAAATTTTCCCCAAATTACTTTCCCAAAACTGCAGTCAGTGATCTTCAAAAAAATTAACACAAATCTCAGCGATGACATTTAAACAATTTTAAAAACATTTTTCTTTATACTACACCAACAAAAAAAATTATGTATGTATATAAAAAAATGTGACATCGATGACATGGAATAGTTTATTACCACCAATGAATGGCACCACAAAAATGTATTCTCCAAACAATCTTGGAATCTTAATGAAAACAATGTGTGAACATAACATTGAAGTTCCTACTTAGCTCTCTCCATTCTTGGCGTCACAGCATAATTTTCAACTAAATGAGACAAATAAATTGTTGGTGTTGTAGCAGGAATATTTCTTAATATCTCCACGGAGTCGATGAAGATACAAAACCAACTACGG
Organism: Musca vetustissima; assembly: GCF_032173495.1. Classification (NCBI taxonomy): domain Eukaryota; kingdom Metazoa; phylum Arthropoda; class Insecta; order Diptera; family Muscidae; genus Musca; species Musca vetustissima. The sequence goes on from NW_026884058.1 coordinate 48,911, forward strand.
GGAGGAAATCCACCGCAACCAAATATATGTTGTGAGTTTGTTTTGGGAAAATTTATGCCAGACTTCCCTGGAATTTCCCTGTCAACGGCAAAAACAAGGAAGACAGCAATAATCGACAGACAGACATACAAACAGACCCAACAACAGCATTCGAATTGTTGACATTTTTTAAGCGCCATCATTAGAGTTTAACTGGCTGACTGGATGGCTGGTTGGTTGGATGGCAAGTGGAAGTTTCAGATCCAACTCGTTTTCAACAAAAGGTTTCTCCATTCCTTTTTCTTTTCTGTTGTTTGTGTAGAGGTTTTAATAGATTGTAAATCACTTGTTTTAGTATAGTTTTTGTGAGCGCTTCTGAGTATGGTGTTTCTTTTGGGTTTTGAACTCTATATCTTTTGGGTATTTTTTGGGACAAGCCGCAGCATCACACCGCTTAACATACGTTTTAGATTTTTATCTCGTCTGTCGATGACATTTTTGGTGTGCGGGTTTTTAGTGGTTCTTTTGTCATCTTCTTTCTGTTAATTATTTAATTTCTTTGTCGTTTTGTATTTAAATGGTGTGAAATAGCTAGCTACTGCATAACAGCCCAACCCGTGGAACAGTATGTGGCGGCGCCAAGAAAATCTTATTATTAATTATGTTGGTCGACGGGATATTGTGTTGTTTGCTAAAGATTCTGAGTATTATTCATTCAGTGTATCGGAAGGAAGCAAATTTCAAACAAGTCCGAACACATGTAGAACGTGAAATATCAAATTAAGACATCAAGAAATACAATATGTCATTATCGTTGACATTTTCAGTTGAGATTTTATATCATTAATCATTTTGCGATTTTTCTTTGTCGCCACATATGACGACTTTTTACTAAAGACATGCCAAGTTTTATTAATGATTTGGTTGAGAAGGCTGGTGGAAGGAAAATAATAATAACAACGACTCGTGTATTAATGACAAATGGTAAGAAACTTGGTCACTTTTTTCGGTTGAAGAAGCTTGAATACCTCATATATAAACCAGGTCATTTTTTTAATAACTTAGTAGGATTTTTGAACCTATATTATAAAATGGTATGACATCACGAAGGAAATCGATCTTTTTTAGATTTTCTTCAGCTATTTTGTACTGATAATGAGATATATCGTTCCATGTTTTTGCATAGGCCCAGTATAATGGTCCATCCCTATTTGTTAATAGGGGTAGTTGTAACTTGGTAATAGCGATAACAGCCAGCTTTGAACGAATTGAGAAGGAGTCTGCCAAAGTTGGACTGGCAGTTAATGGTGAAAAGACCAAGCTGATGGTATCAACGCGCAAGACGTCCAGTAGACTCGTACCAACTGTGGAACTCGAAAACTACATCTTCGAGATATTGAACAACAATGTTGTCAGGGTATTATAGCTTTGTGCAGCCCCAAGAGTTTATAACGCCGCGAAATATTGGTCCTAGACCAACCTTTAAGTATACCAATCGTCATATCTCGACTAGCTGAGTCGCTCTAGACATGTGTGTCCGTCCGTCTATCCATTATAATTTGTAAACACGATACAGGCCACAGTTATGGACCAATCTTCACGAAATTTTGCATCTAGGTTGGGTTCGGCCCAATGGAGACCCCTATTGTTTTTGGAAAAGATCGGTTAATATTTAGAGGATGAAATTGACCAAATACTTAATTTTTGTCGGTTTTTCTGGTCGCTCTAGAGGCCGCAATTATGGTCCGAACATTTACGAAATTTTACATGGAGAAGGGGATCGGGCCAAAGAATATGCATGACTATTTTGATAAAAATCGGTCAATATTTAGCGGGTCAAAAGGACCCTGACTTTTGTGTGAAAAATTACAAAATTTGTATTCTATAGCGTATATATTTACTCCTGAAGGACATAGGGCTGAGAAGTTGATAGTATAGCCAAGATGAGGAGTTGACCTTTAAATTAATACCAATTATATTGTCGTATGTACTCGGATGTGGGAGATACATTTAAATATTTACATGTGCTTACGTATTGATATAGTATTCAGTAACCCATTACCACACTAGAGGGCAGAAATATAGCGCTGATCGCTTTTAAATTTTCCATGAGGATCCAGGTATGGCCTACTACTACGGCAAAATTTTCGGTGATAATCAGATACTAATTTTGGGATGAATTAGACCGAAAACTTAATTTTTGGTGTTTTTTCGAGTCGATCTATTGAAAGCCGAACATCACAATTCAACCCACCGTGAAGGGAACCTGTACTCAATATTAGTAATATTTGTTGACCTCCAATAGGTCAAGAGGGTGCAAATATCGCGAAATTTTACCAAGATCAGAATATAGAACCCCATAATGTTAGATTTTCGTGGAAGTTGTGTAGGGTATCATATGGTCGGCCCCGTCCGACTATACTGCTCCGCTCACTGGTTTTTTAAATAACTTAGTAGGATTTTGAAGCTATATTATAAAATGGTAAGACGTCACGAAGGAAATCGATTTTTTTAAGTTTTTCTTCAAATATTTTGTACTGATAATGGGATATATCGTTTCATGTATCAACGCGCAAGACGTCCAGTAGACTCGTACCAACTGTGGAACTCGAATACTACATCTTCGAGATGTTGAACAAATTTATATACCTCGGTACCGCCATAAACAAAACTTTTGAAAGCTTTGAAATCCGGAAGAGAAAAGTGTTGGCCAACTATGGGCTGAGTAAGAAATTCTTAAGCAAGGTCACCTCTCGCCAGACCCATCTCACACTCTACAAGATGCTGATATTACTCGTGCTGTTTTATGGATCTGAAACATGGGTACGTGCGCAAGAGAAAAATTCTACGGAAGATCTATAGGCCGATCTGCATCGACGGTGAATATCATTGAGATGCTTGAAAATGGTTATGGTAACTACCACGTTTTTTGCTGCCGCGACGTCAATCAACCGACGGTGGGACCAAAAATATTTTCCCTTCCGATTTTGGCATTAAAATCTCCTAGCAGAATTTTAATGTCAAGTCCAGGGAAGCGGTCATATGCTGTTTCTAGGCGCTCGTAAAATATATCTTTGGTCTGCTCATATTCCGTCGGAGCATGGGCGAAAATAAAACTAATGTAGAAGAACTTCGCTTTTATACGAATTATAGCAATTCGCTCATCGACTGGAGTGAATCTGCAGACGAGGTCTTTAATTATTCTATTAACCAACTGATTTAACTGATTTACTTACGCCTGTACCTTTCCATGTAATTTCCTGTAAGGCAATAATATCGCCTTTGTACTTCTTGAGTACATCCGCCAAGGCGAAAACTGCGCTTGTTCGGTACAACGTGCGCACATTCCAATTGCAGATTCGCAGATCGTGGACTTTTATACTTTTGTGAGGGTCGTCAACATTGGGGGGTTGGGTCTTCTTTTTCGTTGCCTTCTCATAGTAGGAGGGTTTTCCGAGTGTGAGCAACTAACCCGACGCCTCAGTTATTATGGTTGACCTCGCGGCACATATCAGCCCACTATTTCAACGGCTGATGAAAATAGTTACCCCGGGTGACACCGTGGGGAGGTCAGTGTCCACAATAGATATCAAATAGGGACCAAGATAAGCCTGGGCATCGCTATGTTAAAGCCAATTAGAGCCGTTGCTTGGTATCTATCATCCCCAACGTCACCCAGGGACGAGTCAAGTACTTCGAAGCAAATGATAGCCTGTTTTTGACCAAAACTTATTAGGTGACGACATTTCCATTTCTGAGTGGTACACAACAATTTGTTGGCTGAAGTTTTCGTAAAATTCGAAAATAACGAACAAGAATATATGAATAATTGTGCACCATGACAAAGTGTGCTCTTACAAC